>NC_048579.1:66355569-66373069 GCF_013265735.2 Oncorhynchus mykiss
GAGGTCAGGGGTTTAAATGGGGCCCAGCAGTCATGTCATTTATTTTCTATTGTTGTTTCTCAGTCAATTCAGACAAAACAACGGATAAATGAATTCAACCCCAGGTCTTAGTCACCACCATATAAGGAGTGAGATTAGAATGAAAGAGAGATGAGAGAATAAAGCAGAACATGATTCGGCTCCCAAAGGGGTTTCCTTCAAACCAACCACGAGTCGTTGTCAGCAGGACTACGAGTACAATGTAGTGGAAGAGACATGTCTGTTATTAATGGACCAATTAGTTGATGGGGAACATCTTCCATTTCGACTGCTCCTCGAGTCGAGTCGATCCTAGGTCACTAGGTCACTAGGATCTTTTCCTACGGACAGACCTTCATGTCCATTGTGAGCACAGAAAGTTCCTGCCCAAAGCCTTCTCCGTGTCATGGGCCCCGTTAGTGATGAAACGCTGAAACACAGGTGAGAAAACAGAATCACACCTCTGCTCCTGGCCCCGCTGTCTGATTGACTGGTTGTCCTGTTGGCCTCGGGGAGAAAAGGAAGGTGGGGATGTGTCTGACGTGTTGGGCTGAGAGTGGAGAATTGGGAGAGGGGTGAGAGAGAGTGGAGAGTTGGGAGAGGGGCGAGAGAGAGTGGAGAGAGAGAGAGTGGAGGGGCGAGAGAGAGTGGAGAGAGAGAGAGAGAGAGAGAGAGAGAGAGTGGAGAGAGAGTGGAGGGGCGAGAGAGAGTGGAGAGAGAGAGTGGAGAGAGAGTGGAGATTTGGGAGAGGGGCGAGAGAGAGTGGAGAGAGTGGAGAATTGGGAGAGGGGCGAGAGAGAGTGGAGAGAGAGAGAGTGGAGGGGTGAGAGAGAGTGGAGAGAGAGAGAGTGGAGGGGCGAGACAGAGTGGAGAGAGAGGAGAGAGAGTGGAGAGTTGGGAGAGGGGCGAGAGAGAGTGGAGAGAGAGTGGAGAGAGAGAGTGGAGAGTTGGGAGAGGGGCGAGAGAGAGAGTGGAGAGAGAGTGGAGAGAGGCGAGAGAGAGAGTGGAGAGAGAGTGGAGAGTTGGGAGAGGGGCGAGAGAGAGTGGAGAGAGAGTGGAGAGAGAGAGAGAGAGAGAGACATATGCACAACTATGACGACATAACCAAATTTCTTGGCAGTAGTACTGTAGACTACTTTATCACTGACCTCAACCCAGAGTCTCTCAGAGCGTTCACAGTCAGCCCACTGACACCCCTATCAGACCACAGCAAAATCACAGTCTACTTAAACAGAGCAATACTCAATCATGAGGCATCAAAGCCAAAGGAACTGAGTAACATTAAGAAATGCTATAGATGGAAGGACTGCAGTTTGGAAACCTACCAAAAAACAATTAGGCAACAACAAATTCAATCCCTTTTAGACAATTTCCTGGGTAAAACGTCCCACTGTAATAGTGAAGGTGTAAACTTGGCAGTAGAAAATCTTAACAGTATATTTGACCTCTCAGCTTCCCTATCAAATCTAAAAATCTCAAATAGAAAACCAAAGAAAAATTAACAACAATGACAAATGGTTTGATGAAGAATGTAAAAATCTAAGAAAGAAATTGAGAAACTTGTCCAACCCAATTGGAAAACACTAAACAAACAACAGAGACAGAGAGAGAGACAAACAACAACACAAAGAATTATCTATCCAAAATGGAGATGTATGGGTAAACCACTTCTCCAATCGTTTTGGTTCTATAACAAAGAATAAAGAGCAAAAACATATACATGATCAAATACAGATCTTAGAATCAACTATTAAAGACTACCAGAACCCACTGGATTCTCCAATTACATTGAATGAGCTACAGGACAAAATAAAAACCCTCCAACCCAAAAAGGCCTGTGGTGTTGATGGTATCCTCAATGAAATGATCAAATATACAGACAACAAATTACAATTGGCTATATTAAAACTCTTTAACATCATCCTTAGCTCTGGCATCTTCTCCAATATTTGGAACCAAGGATTGATCACCTCAATCCACAAAGTTGGAGACAAATTTGACCCCAATAACTACCGTGGCATATGCATCAACAGTAACCTTGGGAAAATCCTCTGCATTATCATTAACAGCAGACTCGTACATTTCCTCAGTGAAAACAATGTACTGAGCAAATGTCAAATTGGCTTTTTACCAAATTACCGTACAACAGACCATGTATTCACCCTGCCCAGCCTAATTGACAACCAAACAAACCAAAACAAAGGCAAAGTCTTCTCATGCTTTGTTGATTTCAAAAAAGTCTTCGACTCAATCTGGCATGAGGGTCTGCTATACAAACTGATGGAAAGTGGTGTTGGGGGTGAAACATACAACATTTTAAAATCCATGTACACAAACAACAAGTGTGCGTTTAAATTGGCAAAAAACACACACATTTCTTCACACAGGGTCGTGGGGTGAGACAGGGATTCAGCTTAAGCCCCACCCTCTTCAACATATATATCAACGAATTGGCGCGGGCACTAGAAAAGTCTGCAGCACCCGGCCTCACCCTACTAGAATCCGAAGTCAAATGTCTGCTGTTTGCTGATGATCTGGTGCTTCTGTCACCAACCAAGGAGGGCCAACAGCAGCACCTAGATCTTATGCACAGATTCTGTCAGACCTGGGCCCTGACAGTAAATCTCAGTAACACCAAAATAATGGTGTTCCAAAAAAGGTCCAGTCACCAGGACCACAAATACAAATTCCATCTAGACACTGTTGCCCTAGAGCACACAAAAAACTATACATACCTTGGCCTAAACATCAGCGCTACAGGTAACTTCCACAAAGCTGTGAACGATCTGAGAGACAAGGCAAGAAGGGCATTCTATGCCATCAAAAGGAACATACATTTCAACATACCAATTAGGATTTGGCTAAAAATACTTGAATCAGTCATAGAGCCCATTGCCCTTTATGGTTGTGAGGTCTGGGGTCCGCTCACCTACCAAGACTTCACAAAATGGGACAGCGGTCACACTCCAATGTTCTTTCTCTCCTCCTTCACTCCCTCACTAGTACCTGCCCAGCGGTCACACTCCTATGTTCTTTCTCTCCTCCTTCACTCCCTCACTAGTACCTGCCCAGCGGTCACACTCTCGTCTTGTCCTTCCTCTCCTCCTCTCTTCCTGACCTCATCCTCTCACCGGATAATTGGTTTATTTTTATTTAACCTTTATTTAACTTGGCAAGTCAGTTAAGAACAAATTCTTATTGTCAATGACGGCCTAGAAACAGTGGGTTAACTGCCTGTTCAGGGCCAACTTCACCTGTATGAAACAGAGATAGAGAGGGATAGAGACACACACAAGGAGGGAAGACTGGTTAACAGACACACACATGAGGACAGACTGGTTAACAGACACACACATGAGGACAGACTGGTAAACAGACACACACAGGAGGACAGACTGGTAAACAGACACACACAGGAAGACAGACTGGTAAACAGATACACACAGGAGGACAGACTGGTAAGTGAACACACACAGGAGGACAGACTGGTAAACAGACACACACAGGAGGACAGACTAGTAAGTGAACACACACAGGAGGACAGACTGGTTAACAGACACACACAGGAGGACAGACTAGTAAGTGAACACACACAGGAGGACAGACTGGTTAACAGACACACACAGGAGGACAGACTGGTTAACAGACGCACAAAGGAGGACAGACTGGTTAACAGACACACACAGGAGGACATACTGGTAAACAGACACACACAGGAGGACAGACTGGTAAACAGACACACACAGGAGGACAGACTGGTTAACAGACGCACACAGGAGGACAGACTGGTAAACAGATACACACAGGAGGACAGACTGGTTAACAGACACACACAGGAGAATAGACTGGTTAACAGACACACACAGGAGGCAAGACTGGTATCTCCCCCCTCCTCTCTCTCTCTCTCTCCTTCTCTCTCTGTCTCTCTCTCTCTCTGTCTCTCTCTCTCTCTCTCTCTCTCTCTCTCTCTCTCTCTCTCTCTCTCTGTCTCTCTCTCTCTCTGTCTCTCTCTGTCTCTCTTTCTCTCTCTCTCTCTCTCTCTCTCTCTCTCTCTCTCTCTCTGTCTCTCTCTCTCTCTGTCTCTCTCTCTCTCTCTCACTCTCTCTCTCTCTCTGTCTCTCTCTATCTGTCTCTCTCTCTGTCTCTCTTTCGCTCTCTCTCTCTCTCTCTCTCTCTGTCTCTCTCTCTGTCTCTCTTTCTCTCTCTCTCTCTGTCTCTCTCTCTCTCTGTCTCTCTCTCTCTCTCTCTCTCTCTCTGTCTCTCTCTCTGTCTCTCTTTCTCTCTCTCTCTCTCTCTCTCTCTCTCTCTCTCTCTCTCTCTCTCTCTGTCTCTCTCTCTGTCTCTCTTTCTCTCTCTCTCTCTCTCTGTCTCTCTTTCTCTCTCTCTCACTCTCTCTCTCTCTCTCTCTCTCTGTCTCTCTCTCTCTCTCTCTCTCTCTCTCTCTCTCTGTCTCTCTCTCTCTCTGTCTCTCTCTCTCTCTCTCTCTCTCTCTCTCTCTCTCTCTGTCTCTCTCTCTCTCTCTCTCTCTCTCTCTCTCTCTCTCTGTCTCTCTCTCTGTCTCTCTTTCTCTCTCTCTCTCTCTCTGTCTCTCTTTCTCTCTCTCTCACTCTCTCTCTCTCTCTCTCTCTCTGTCTCTCTCTCTCTCTCTCTCTCTCTCTGTCTCTCTCTCTCTCTCTGTCTCTCTCTCTGTCTCTCTCTCTGTCTCTCTTTCTCTCTCTCTCTCTCTCTCTCTCTCTCTCTCTCTCTCTCTCTCTCTCTCTCTCTCTCTCTCTCTCTCCTTCTCTCTCTTTCTTACACACCTACACCTCCATCTGACAGGCTGACTGTGTTTAGGGTTTGTTTTATAGATCTAGTTGGACAGTCTATTTGACTCATCATAATGATATGAGGAGAGAGGCCCGGACTCATCATAATGATATGAGGAGAGAGGCCCGGACTCATCATAATGATATGAGGAGAGAGGCCCGGACTCATCATAATGATATGAGGAGAGAGGCCCGGACTCACCATAATGACATGAGGAGAGAGGCCCGGACTCATCATAATGATATGAGGAGAGAGACCCGGACTCATCCTAATGATATGAGGAGAGAGGCCCGGACTCATCATAATGATATGAGGAGAGAGGCCCGGACTCATCATAATGATATGAGGAGAGAGGCCCGGCCTCATCATAATGATATGAGGAGAGAGGCCCGGACTCATCATAATGATATGAGGAGAGAGGCCCGGACTCATCATAATGATATGAGGAGAGAGGCCCAGGCCTCATCATAATGATATGAGGAGAGAGGCCCGGACTCATCATAATGATATGAGGAGAGAGGCCCAGGCCTCATCATAATGATATGAGGAGAGAGGCCCGGACTCATCATAATGATATGAGGAGAGAGGCCCGGACTCATCATAATGATATGAGGAGAGAGGCCTGGACTCACCATAATGATATGAGGAGAGAGGCCCGGACTCATCATAATGATATGAGGAGAGAGGCCCGGACTCATCATAATGATATGAGGAGAGAGGCCCGGACTCATCATAATGATATGAGGAGAGAGGCCCGGACTCATCATAATGATATGAGGAGAGAGGCCCGGACTCATCATAATGATATGAGGAGAGAGGCCCGGACTCATCATAATGATATGAGGAGAGAGGCCCGGACTCATCATAATGATATGAGGAGAGAGGCCCGGACTCATCATAATGATATGAGGAGAGAGGCCCTGTCTCATCATGATAATATGAGGAGAGAGGCCCGGACTCATCATAATGATATGAGGAGAGAGGCCCGGACTCATCATAATGATATGAGGAGAGAGGCCCTGTCTCATCATGATAATATGAGGAGAGAGGCCCGGCCTCATCATGAGAATATGAGGAGAGAGGCCCAGGCCTCATCATAATGATATGAGGAGAGAGGCCCGGCCTCATCTTGAGAATATGAGGAGAGAGGCCCTGTCTCATCATGATAATATGAGGAGAGAGGCCCGGACTCATCATAATGATATGAGGAGAGAGGCCCGGACTCATCATAATGATATGAGGAGAGAGGCCCGGACTCATCATAATGATATGAGGAGAGAGGCCCGGACTCATCATAATGATATGAGGAGAGAGGCCCGGACTCATCATAATGATATGAGGAGAGAGGCCCGGACTCACCATAATGACATGAGGAGAGAGGCCCGGACTCATCATAATGATATGAGGAGAGAGACCCGGACTCATCCTAATGATATGAGGAGAGAGGCCCGGACTCATCATAATGATATGAGGAGAGAGGCCCGGACTCATCATAATGATATGAGGAGAGAGGCCCGGCCTCATCATAATGATATGAGGAGAGAGGCCCGGACTCATCATAATGATATGAGGAGAGAGGCCCGGACTCATCATAATGATATGAGGAGAGAGGCCCAGGCCTCATCATAATGATATGAGGAGAGAGGCCCGGACTCATCATAATGATATGAGGAGAGAGGCCCAGGCCTCATCATAATGATATGAGGAGAGAGGCCCGGACTCATCATAATGATATGAGGAGAGAGGCCCAGGCCTCATCATAATGATATGAGGAGAGAGGCCCGGACTCATCATAATGATATGAGGAGAGAGGCCCGGACTCATCATAATGATATGAGGAGAGAGGCCTGGACTCACCATAATGATATGAGGAGAGAGGCCCGGACTCATCATAATGATATGAGGAGAGAGGCCCGGACTCATCATAATGATATGAGGAGAGAGGCCCGGACTCATCATAATGATATGAGGAGAGAGGCCCGGACTCATCATAATGATATGAGGAGAGAGGCCCGGACTCATCATAATGATATGAGGAGAGAGGCCCGGACTCATCATAATGATATGAGGAGAGAGGCCCGGACTCATCATAATGATATGAGGAGAGAGGCCCGGACTCATCATAATGATATGAGGAGAGAGGCCCTGTCTCATCATGATAATATGAGGAGAGAGGCCCGGACTCATCATAATGATATGAGGAGAGAGGCCCGGACTCATCATAATGATATGAGGAGAGAGGCCCTGTCTCATCATGATAATATGAGGAGAGAGGCCCGGCCTCATCATGAGAATATGAGGAGAGAGGCCCAGGCCTCATCATAATGATATGAGGAGAGAGGCCCGGCCTCATCTTGAGAATATGAGGAGAGAGGCCCTGTCTCATCATGATAATATGAGGAGAGAGGCCCGGACTCATCATAATGATATGAGGAGAGAGGCCCGGACTCATCATAATGATATGAGGAGAGAGGCCCGGACTCATCATAATGATATGAGGAGAGAGGCCCGGACTCATCATAATGATATGAGGAGAGAGGCCCGGACTCATCATAATGATATGAGGAGAGAGGCCCGGCCTCATCATGAGAATATGAGGAGAGAGGCCCTGTCTCATCATGATAATATGAGGAGAGAGGCCCGGACTCATCATAATGATATGAGGAGAGAGGCCCGGACTCATCATAATGATATGAGGAGAGAGGCCCGAACTCATCATAATGATATGAGGAGAGAGGCCCGGACTCATCATAATGATATGAGGAGAGAGGCCCGGACTCATCATAATGATATGAGGAGAGAGGCCCTGTCTCATCATGATAATATGAGGAGAGAGGCCCGGCCTCATCATAATGATATGAGGAGAGAGGCCCGGACTCATCATAATGATATGAGGAGAGAGGCCCTGTCTCATCATGATAATATGAGGAGAGAGGCCTGGACTCACCATAATGATATGAGGAGAGAGGCCCGGACTCATCATAATGATATGAGGAGAGAGGCCTGGACTCACCATAATGATATGAGGAGAGAGGCCCGGACTCATCATAATGATATGAGGAGAGAGGCCCGGACTCACCATAATGATATGAGGAGAGAGGCCCGGACTCATCATAATGATATGAGGAGAGAGGCCCGGACTCATCATAATGATATGAGGAGAGAGGCCCGGACTCATCATAATGACATGAGGAGAGAGGCCCGGACTCATCATAATGATATGAGGAGAGAGGCCCGGACTCATCCTAATGATATGAGGAGAGAGGCCCTGACTCATCATAATGATATGAGGAGAGAGGCCCTGTCTCATCATGATAATATGAGGAGAGAGGCCCGGCCTCATCATAATGATATGAGGAGAGAGGCCCGGACTCATCATAATGATATGAGGAGAGAGGCCCTGTCTCATCATGATAATATGAGGAGAGAGGCCCGGACTCATCATAATGATATGAGGAGAGAGGCCCAGGCCTCATCATAATGATATGAGGAGAGAGGCCCGGCCTCATCATAATGATATGAGGAGAGAGGCCCGGACTCATCATAATGATATGAGGAGAGAGGCCCGGACTCATCATAATGATATGAGGAGAGAGGCCCAGCCTCATCATAATGATATGAGGAGAGAGGCCCGGACTCATCATAATGATATGAGGAGAGAGGCCCGGACTCATCATAATGATATGAGGAGAGAGGCCCGGACTCATCATAATGATATGAGGAGAGAGGCCCAGCCTCATCATAATGATATGAGGAGAGAGGCCCGGACTCATCATAATGATATGAGGAGAGAGGCCCGGACTCATCATAATGATATGAGGAGAGAGGCCTGGACTCACCATAATGACATGAGGAGAGAGGCCCGGACTCATCATAATGATATGAGGAGAGAGGCCTGGACTCATCATAATGATATGAGGAGAGAGGCCCGGCCTCATCATAATGATATGAGGAGAGAGGCCTGGACTCACCATAATGACATGAGGAGAGAGGCCCGGACTCATCATGAGAATATGAGGAGAGAGGCCCGGCCTCATCATAATGATATGAGGAGAGAGGCCCTGTCTCATCATGATAATATGAGGAGAGAGGCCCGGCCTCATCATGAGAATATGAGGAGAGAGGCCCGGCCTCATCATGAGAATATGAGGAGAGTCCTCCAGACTCGTTACATATTCACTCATGCACACACACACACACACACACACACACACACACACACACACACACACACACACACACACACACACACACACACACACACACACACACACACACACACACACACACACACACACACACACACACACACACACACAACCAGTGTGACAGAGAGGTGATATAATTCTCACTATCTAGTCTCCTCACACCTCATCCTCCTCCTCGTCATCACCTCAATGCCCCTCTTTATCACATGATGATATCCCTTGTGTCCCAAATGGCACCCTATTCCCTATATAGTACACTACTTTATACCAGAGCCCTATTCCCTATATAGTGCACTACTTTAGACCAGGACCCATATGACTCTGGTTGAAAATGTGTGCACTAAATAGGGAATAGGGTACCTTTTTAGGACACTAGCATCATCATTTCTATTCAGGAAATATGTGTGCAGCTCCAGTGGTACTCAGATAGAGACCATAGACTCAGATAGAGACCATAGACTCAGATAGAGACCATAGACTCAGGTAGAGACCATAGACTCAGGTAGAGACCATAGACTCAGATAGAGACCATAGACTCAGATAGAGACCATAGACTCAGATAGAGACCATAGACTCAGGTAGAGACCATAGACTCAGATAGAGACCATAGACTCAGATAGAGACCATAGACTCAGATGGAGACCATAACTCAGATGGAGACCATAACTCAGATAGAGACCATAGACTCAGATAGAGACCATAGACTCAGATAGAGACCATAGACTCAGATAGAGACCATAGACTCAGATAGAGACCATAGACTCAGATAGAGACCATAGACTCAGATGGAGACCATAACTCAGATGGAGACCATAACTCAGATGGAGACCATAGACTCAGATAGAGACCATAGACTCAGATGGAGACCATAGACTCAGATAGAGACCATAGACTCAGATAGAGACCATAGACTCAGATGGAGACCATAACTCAGATGGAGACCATAACTCAGATGGAGACCATAGACTCAGATAGAGACCATAGACTCAGATAGAGACCATAGACTCAGATAGAGACCATAGACTTCAGATGGAGACCATAGACTCAGATAGAGACCATAGACTTCAGATGGAGACCATAGACTCAGATAGAGACCATAGACTCAGATAGAGACCATAGACTTCAGATGGAGACCATAGACTCAGATAGAGACCATAGACTCAGATAGAGACCATAGACTCAGATAGAGACCATAGACTTCAGATGGAGACCATAGACTCAGATAGAGACCATAGACTCAGATAGAGACCATAGACTCAGATAGAGACCATAGACTCAGATAGAGACCATAGACTCAGATGGAGACCATAGACTTCAGATGGAGACCATAGACTCAGATAGAGACCATAGACTCAGATGGAGACCATAGACTCAGATGGAGACCATAGACTCAGATAGAGACCATAGACTCAGATGGAGACCATAGACTCAGATGGAGACCATAGACTCAGATGGAGACCATAGACTCAGATAGAGACCATAGACTCAGATAGAGACCATAGACTCAGATAGAGACCATAGACTCAGATAGGAACCTACAGGGTGCTGTATATATTACACAGTATCTATTACAACATACAATGATGAAGCCAATGTGTCATGTTCATTGTTCAAACCGATGCATGGACGTCCCCGTTTTAAAAGCCCCACAGGAAAGGACTGTAGCACTCATCAGTCCTCACTTTGTGTATCTGTATGTATGTGTGTGAGAACGGGAGAGAGTGTGCTTTTGTCAATGCGAATACGTGTGTGTGTGTGTGTGTGTGTGAGACGGCTTCACCTCAAAGTCAGGTTCTCCTTTTCTCTGAGCTAGCCAAGAAAAATAAGTTCCTCCTGACATCTCCATTCTTAGGTTTTGAAGGTGAACGCGTCTGCATTCAGAGCAGGGAGATCAGGGAGAACAGGGAGAGCAGGGAGATCAGGGAGAGCAGGGAGATCAGGGAGAGCAGGGAGATCAGGGAGAGCAGGGAGTGCAGGGAGATCAGGGAGATCAGGGAGAGCAGGGAGATCAGGGAGTGCAGGGAGATCAGGGAGTGCAGGGAGAGCAGGGAGATCAGGGAGAGCAGGGAGATGTGGTTCAGGGAGAGCAGGGAGATCAGGGAGTGCAGGGAGATCAAGGAGATCAGGGAGTGCAGGGAGATCAGGGAGATGTGGTTCAGGGAGATCAGGGAGAGCAGGGAGATGTGGTTCAGGGAGAGCAAGGAGATGTGGTTCAGGGAGATCAGGGAGAGCAGGGAGATGTGGTTCAGGGAGATCAGAGAGAGCAGGGAGATGTGGTTCAGGGAGAGCAGGGAGAGCAGGGAGATGTGGTTCAGGGAGATCAGGGAGAGCAGGGAGATGTGGTTCAGGGAGAGCAGAGAGAGCAGGGAGATGTGGTTCAGGGAGATCAGAGAGAGCAGGGAGATGTGGTTCAGGGAGATCAGGGAGAGCAGGGAGATGTGGTTCAGGGAGATCAGAGAGAGCAGGGAGATGTGGTTCAGGGAGATCAGAGAGAGCAGGGAGATGTGGTTCAGGGAGAGCAGGGAGAGCAGGGAGATGTGGTTCAGGGAGATCAGCGAGAGCAGGGAGAGCAGGGAGATGTGGTTCAGGGAGAGCAGGGAGATGTGGTTCAGGGATGGTGTCCAGGCCAGGAGTGATGATGATGGGCTTGGCGACCGGCAGTTGGTGGCTGGCGCCAGGTTGAGAGGCTGGATGATACATGGGTCCACAGAGCAGTGTGTGTGTGTGTGTGTGTGTGTGTGTGTGTGTGTGTGTGTGTGTGTGTGTGTGTGTGTGTGTGTGTGTGTGTGTGTGTGTGTGTGTGTGTGTTTAACCACTGCAGTTCGGACCAGGGGACTTACTCTCTTTATTGATCTTTCACTCTGAAATTCTCTCTCTCTCTCTCTCTGCATGCTGGGAATTGTATGAGGGAGGGAGTGTGTGTGTTGTGTGGAGTTAGATATTTTGAACTTTCTTTCGGTTCTCACTTTCTTGGTTGCATTCTTTGTTTTCTTCTGTGCATGATTAAGGTTATTCTTTTTGTTGTGGTATAATTAAGTATTTAGTTTGTCGTATTGAAATGACCCTGATTTTGGCCTCAGCCCGAATGGGGACGCCGTCCCTGTCACTTCAGCACGGCTTTAGGTGTGTTACTGAAGCTACAGTGCCTTGCGAAAGTATTCGGCCCCCTTGAACTTTGCAACCTTTTGCCACATTTCAGGCTTCAAACATAAAGATATAAAACTGTATTTTTTTGTGAAGAATCAACAACAAGTGGGACACAATCATGAAGTGGAACGACATTTATTGGATATTTCAAACTTTTTTAACAAATCAAAAACTGAAAAATTGGGCGTGCAAAATTATTCAGCCCCTTTACTTTCAGTGCAGCAAACTCTCTCCAGAAGTTCAGTGAGGATCTCTGAATGATCCAATGTTGACCTAAATGACTAATGATGATAAATACAATCCACCTGTGTGTAATCAAGTCTCCGTATTAATGCACCTGCACTGTGATAGTCTCAGAGGTCCGTTAAAAGCGCAGAGAGCATCATGAAGAACAAGGAACACACCAGGCAGGTCCGAGATACTGTTGTGAAGAAGTTTAAAGCCGGATTTGGATACAAAAAGATTTCCCAAGCTTTAAACATCCCAAGGAGCACTGTGCAAGCGATAATATTGAAATGGAAGGAGTATCAGACCATGGCAAATCTACCAAGACCTGGCCGTCCCTCTAAACTTTCAGCTCATACAAGGAGAAGACTGATCAGAGATGCAGCCAAGAGGCCCATGATCACTCTGGATGAACTGCAGAGATCTACAGCTGAGGTGGGAGACTCTGTCCATAGGACAACAATCAGTCGTATATTGCACAAATCTGGCCTTTATGGAAGAGTGGCAAGAAGAAAGCCATTTCTTAAAGATATCCATAAAAAGTGTTGTTTAAAGTTTGCCACAAGCCACCTGGGAGACACACCAAACATGTGGAAGAAGGTGCTCTGGTCAGATGAAACCAAAATTGAACTTTTTGGCAACAATGCAAAATGTTATGTTTGGCGTAAAAGCAACACAGCTGAACACACCATCCCCACTGTCAAACATGGTGGTGGCAGCATCATGGTTTGGGCCTGCTTTTCTTCAGCAGGGACAGGGAAGATGGTTACAATTGATGGGAAGATGGATGGAGCCAAATACAGGACCATTCTGGAAGAAAACCTGATGGAGTCTGCAAAAGACCTGAGACATAGACGGAGATTTGTCTTCCAACAAGACAATGATCCAAAACATAAAGCAAAATCTACAATGGAATGGTTCAAAAATAAACATATCCAGGTGTTAGAATGGCCAAGTCAAAGTCCAGACCTGAATCCAATCGAGAATCTGTGGAAAGAACTGAAAACTGCTGTTCACAAATGCTCTCCATCCAACCTCACTGAGCTCGAGCTGTTTTGCAAGGAGAAATGGGAAAAAATTCCAGTCTCTCGATGTGCAAAACTGATAGAGACATACCCCAAGCGACTTACAGCTGTAATCGCAGCAAAAGGTGGCGCTACAAAGTATTAACTTAAGGGGGCTGAATAATTTTGCACGCCCAATTTTTCAGCTTTTGATTTGTTAAAAAAGTTTGAAATATCCAAAAAATGTCGTTCCACTTCATGATTGTGTCCCACTTGTTGTTGATTCTTCACAAAAAAATACAGTTTTACAGTTTTATCTTTATGTTTGAAGCCTGAAAGGCCAAAAGGTCGCAAAGTTCAAGGGGGCCGAATACTTTCGCAAGGCACTGTACTGTCACGGTGGAGGAGTTTCTGGTCGCCGTAGGTGAGAAGGTGGGATACGAGAATGTTGCTTATGAATAAAGCTGTGGTGGTATTTCTATAAGACGAGTGTCTGGTAGATGGGATGGTTGAGCATGGCGTACTTCTTAAAGAAGAGTGTCTGGTAGATGGGATGGTTGAGCATGGTGTAATTCTTAAAGGAATGTTTATTCAAGTTACGCCTCTTTTTTCTCCGTCAACAAGGGTAACGATTTCAAATGTACCGCCGTTTATTCCCAATGAGCTATTGGAGCGCGAGTTGTTGCGCTTTGGGAAGTTCGCCAGTTCAATTAAGGTTGTTCCGTTGGGTTGCAAACACAGGTAATGTCATTTCAAACACCCGGGGTTGAAACAGGTTATGTCGTTTCAAACACCCGGGGTTGAAACAGGTTAGGTCATTTTAAACACCCGGGGTTGAAACAGGTTATGTCGTTTCAAACACCCGGGGTTGAAACAGGTTATGTCGTTTCAAACACCCGGGGTTGAAACAGGTAATGTCATTTCGGCGACAGGTGTTTATGTTTTTTGACTCACCGGAGCAGACTTTAGAGTTATCGTTTAAAGTCAAGTATGACAACAGACTGTATATGGCTTATGCTAGTACGGGTAGTCAACGGTGTTTTGGGGGGGGGGGGGGGGGTCCTCGTAACGCCTGGGCTCACTGATGTAGGGAGAGGTGGTCCTCGTAACGCCTGGGCTCACTGATGTAGGGAGAGGTGGTCCTCGTAACGCCTGGGCCCACTGATGTAGGGAGAGGTGGTCCTCGTAACGCCTGGGCTCACTGATGTAGGGAGAGGTGGTCCTCGTAACGCCTGGGCCCACTGATGTAGGGAGAGGTGGTCCTCGTAACGCCTGGGCCCACTGATGTAGGGAGAGGTGGTCCTCATAACGCCTGGGCCCACTGATGTAGGGAGAGGTGGGCCTCGTAACGCCTGGGCCCACTGATGTAGGGAGAGGTGGTCCTCGTAACGCCTGGGCCCACTGATGTAGAGAGAGGTGGTCCTCGTAACGCCTGGGCCCACTGATGTAGGGAGAGGTGGTCCTCGTAACGCCTGGGCCCACTGATGTAGGGAGAGGTGGTCCTCGTAACGCCTGGGCCCACTGATGTAGGGAGAGGTGGTCCTCGTAACGCCTGGGCCCACTGATGTAGGGAGAGGTGGTCCTCGTAACGCCTGGGCCCACTGATGTAGGGAGAGGTGGTCCTCGTAACGCCTGGGCCCACTGATGTAGGGAGAGGTGGTCCTCGTAACGCCTGGGCCCACTGATGTAGGGAGAGGTGGTCCTCGTAACGCCTGGGCCCACTGATGTAGGGAGAGGTGGTCCTCGTAACGCCTGGGCCCACTGATGTAGGGAGAGGTGGTCCTCGTAACGCCTGGGCCCACTGATGTAGGGAGAGGTGGGCCGACAGCGGCAGAGCAGCCACAAGCACCTGGTGCTGAGGAACAAGTTATCCGTGTTGAGGGCACGGGGTTGCAACTTGTGTTAGAGGGAAATGTTATGCAACAGAAAAATATTGTTGTAGAAGGTAAGGATGTATCTGAAGAGCCAGTTCCTCAGACTGGTGAGGAGGTGCCCAGTACGAGTGCAGGGGTACAGGAGGGGGTTCATGTGGAGCTAGGCTTCCAGGTGGTGGAGGAGATGCCCAGTACGAGTGCTGGGGTACAGGAGGGGGTTCATGTGGAGCTAGGCTTCCAGTTGGTGGAGGAGATGCCCAGTACGAGTGCTGGGGTACAGGAGGGGGTTCATGTGGAGCTAGGCTTCCAGGTGGTGAGGAGATGCCCAGTACAAGTGCTGGGGTACAGGAGGGGGTTCATGTGCAGCTAGGCTTCCAGGTGGTGAGGAGATGCCCAGTACGAGTGCAGGGGTACAGGAGGGGGTTCATGTGGAGCTAGGCTTCCAGGTGGTGGAGGAGATGCCCAGTACAAGTGCAGGGGTACAGGAGGGGGTTCATGTGGAGCTAGGCTTCCAGGTGGTGGAGGAGATGCCCAGTACGAGTGCTGGGGTACAGGAGGGGGTTCATGTGGAGCTAGGCTTCCAGGTGGTGAGGAGATGCCCAGTACAAGTGCTGGGGTACAGGAGGGGGTTCATGTGCAGCTAGGCTTCCAGGTGGTGAGGAGATGCCCAGTACGAGTGCAGGGGTACATGAGGGGGTTCATGTGGAGCTAGGCTTCCAGGTGGTGGAGGAGATGCCCAGTACAAGTGCAGGGGTACAGGAGGGGGTTCATGTGGAGCTAGGCTTCTAGGTGGTGGAGGAGATGCCCAGTACAAGTGCTGGGGTACAGGAGGGGGTTAATGTGGAGCTAGGCTTCCAGGTGGTGGAGGAGATGCCCACTATGAGTAATGGGGTACAGGAGGGGGTTCATGTGGAGCTAGGCTTCCAGGTGGTGGAGGAGATGCCCACTATGAGTAATGAGGTACAGGATGGTTTTCATGTGGCGCTAGGCTTCCAGGTGGTGGAGGAGATGCCCAGTACGAGTGCTGGGGTACAGGAGGGGTTCATGTGGAGCTAGGTTTCCAGGTGGTGGAGGAGATGCCCACTATGAGTAATGGGGTACAGGAGGGGATTCATGTGGAGCTAGGCTTCCAGGTGGTGGAGGAGATGCCCACTATGAGTAATGGGGTACAGGAGGGGGTTCATGTGGAGCTAGGCTTCCAGGTGGTGGAGGAGATGCCCACTATGAGTAATGGGGTACAGGAGGGGGTTCATGTGGAGCTAGGCTCCCAGGTAGTGGAGGAGGTGCCCAGTACGAGTGCTGGGGTACAGGAGGGGGTTCATGTGGAGCTAGGCTTCCAGGTGGTGGAGGAGATGCCCACTATGAGTAATGGGGTACAGGAGGGGGTTCATGTGGAGCTAGGCTTCCAGGTGGTGGAGGAGATGCCCAGTACGAGTGCTGGGGTACAGGAGGGGGTTCATGTGGAGCTAGGCTTCTAGGTGGTGGAGGAGATGCCCAGTACAAGTGCTGGGGTACAGGAGGGGGTTCATGTGGAGCTAGGCTTCCAGGTGGTGGAGGAGATGCCCACTATGAGTAATGAGGTACAGGAGGGTTTTCATGTGGAGCTACACACATCTCTCTCTCTACCCCCCCCCCCTCTCTCTCTCTCTCTCTCTCTCTTCCTCTCACACACCTCTCTCCCTCTCACACACCTCTCTCTCTCACACACACCCCCCTCTCTCTCTCTCTCTCACATCTCTCTCTCTCTCTCACACACCCCCCTCTTTCTCTCTCTCTCTCTCTCTCTACCTCTCTCTCTCATCCTCTCTCTCTCTCTCTCTCTCTCTCTCTCGCTCTCTCTCTCTCTCTCTCTCTCTTTACCTTTCTCTCTCTCTGTCTCTCTCTCTCAGATTATTAATCTGATCTGTTGAGCTTTTCAGACAGACTTTCTAGTGGAGGATAAAGGTCCAGGTTTCATAACTGTTCTGTCCAGCTAAAGCATTAGTCTTAAGCTGCTTTCTCTCTAAGGGCTCATCAATACAACACAACACAATACCATCCTTTGCTACGTGGCTTTGAAGGGCAGGCCTTGGTAACATTTTATATGGAGGTGATGATGATGGTGATGATGGTGGAGGTGATGATGATGGTGATGATGGTAGAGGTGGTGATGATGATGGTGATGATGGTAGAGGTGATGATGGTGATGGTGATGATGGTAGAGGTGATGATGATGATG
>NC_048579.1:66380569-66390569 GCF_013265735.2 Oncorhynchus mykiss
TGGTTTGCGCCCGGGTAGGGGCGAGGGGACGGTCTAAAGTTATACTGTTACATATACATACTAGTGTCATCCGCATACAAATTAAGATCATCATTTTTTTTCACTGATTGACCAATAGCATTGGGGGTAGAAGTTGTTCAGGAGCCTTTTGGTTGTTGTGGTGGTGGTGGTGGTACCACTGATACAGTGTCCTGTAGAGGACTTGTGAAGGTTTAACATACCAAGGGAAGCTGAGGTCAACTACCTGATGTGGAGCAGCAGACAGAGGGACAGGGCCAGAAGGTCTTCATTACATTTAGAACATAAACCGCTGAGCTGGTGCTTTCTATCCCCCCTCTCTGTTAAGTCTCTGGCTCTCTCTGTTTTTGTCTCCCCTCCCTCTCTCTCTCTCTCTCTCTCTCTCTCGCTCTCCCTCTCTCTCGCTCTCCCTCTCTCTGTCAGCATCCACTGACTCACCTGCTCATGCTAATCAGCTTAAAAATATGATGTTGGGAAGATAGACAGAGAGAGACAGAGAGACCGAGACAGAGAGAGAGAGAGACAGAGAGAGACAGAGAGAGACAGAGAGAGAGAGAGACAGAGACAGAGAGAGAGACAGAGAGAGAGAGAGAGCGAGAGAGAGACAGAGAGAGAGAGAGAGAGACAGAGAGAGAGAGAGAGAGAGAGAGAGAGAGAGACAGAGAGAGACAGAGACAGAGAGAGAGAGACAGAGAGAGAGAGAGAGAGAGAGAGAGAGAGAGAGAGAGAAAAGAAAGGGGGTCATAGTGAGTGTCAGCCAGCCCAGGGAGCCAGATCAACAGCCAGATCAACAGCCAGATCAAGGTCCTCAGCCCATCACCATGGTTTCACAACACACATCTAGGCCAAGACAGAAGGACTACTTTCCTCTCATTCGTTGCCAAGGAAGTGCTTTGGGTGCTTGAGTGAATGGCCCGCTGAAAATGATTTAATTAATTAAATTAACTTGGATGGAAGTTTGTAGTGTTCATTTGGCAGAGAGAGAGAGAGAGAGAGAGAGAGAGAGAGAACAAACAAACAGGACCTCAAGTTCATCTTGAGGTCCTGGGTCTCAACCCCACCCTGAGTGATTTTGTCCGGTAAAAAAACAACACCTCCACTTCCCTGATCCTCAACACTGGGGCCCCACAAGGGTGCATGCTTAGCCCCTCCTATACGTCCTAACTGCGTGGCCATGCACGCCTCCAACTCAATCATCAAAACGGCATACACATCACGGACAAACTGAAATGGTCCACCCACACATACAGTGTGGGGAAGAAGGCGCAAATATATTTGGCTTGTCACCTTAAAACCCTGACAAACTTTTACAGTATCACTGCCTGGTACGGCAACTGCACCGCAAGGGTCTCCAGAGGAGAGAAACTGATGCTGGCCACAAACCTCATGGTTTTAACCTGACTTTAACATCTCACTGGGATTGGGGCCAGTTTCAGATTTACAGAAGATAAAACCTTTTAGGATAACCCATCAATGAAAACCACTGCAGGATGGAATGCTAACTGTCATAATGTAATAGGAATCTAACTGTCATAATGTAATAGGAATCTAACTGTCATAATGTAATAGGAATCTAACTGTCATAATGTAATAGGAATCTAACTGTCATAATGTAATAGGAATCTAACTGTCATAATGTAATAGGAATCTAACTGTCATAATGTAATAGGAATCTAACTGTCATAATGTAATAGGAATCTAACTGTCGTAATGTAATAGGAATCTAACTGTCATAATGTAATAGGAATCTAACTGTCATAATGTAATAGGAATCTAACTGTCATAATGTAATAGGAATCTAACTGTCATAATGTAATAGGAATCTAACTGTCATAATGTAATAGGAATCGAACTGTCGTAATGTAATAGGAATCTAACTGTCATAATGTAATAGGAATCTAACTGTCATAATGTAATAGGAATCTAACTGTCATAATGTAATAGGAATCTAACTGTCATAATGTAATAGGAATCTAACTGTCATAATGTAATAGGAATCTAACTGTCATAATGTAATAGGAATCTAACTGTCATAATGTAATAGGAATCTAACTGTCATAATGTAATAGGAATCTAACTGTCATAATGTAATAGGAATCTAACTGTCATAATGTAATAGGAATCTAACTGTCATAATGTAATAGGAATCTAACTGTCATAATGTAATAGGAATCTAACTGTCATAATGTAATAGGAATCTAACTGTCATAATGTAATAGGAATCTAACTGTCATAATGTAGTAGGAATCTAACTGTCATAATGTAATAGGAATCTAACTGTCATAATGTAATAGGAATCTAACTGTCATAATGTAATAGGAATCTAACTGTCGTAATGTAATAGGAATCTAACTGTCATAATGTAATAGGAATCTAACTGTCATAATGTAATAGGAATCTAACTGTCATAATGTAATAGGAATCTAACTGTCATAATGTAATAGGAATCTAACTGTCATAATGTAATAGGAATCTAACTGTCGTAATGTAATAGGAATCTAACTGTCATAATGTAATAGGAATCTAACTGTCATAATGTAATAGGAATCTAACTGTCATAATGTAATAGGAATCTAACTGTCGTGTTCCCCAAAATGAAAAAGAACTGCAATAGAAACATTGGTTCAGTCAAATTGCCCACGAGGATATGATGTGTCATGTGTTTCAGTCATATTACAACGACCATGTTTCTATCTCTATACATGAACCAGAAGTAACCAGACATGACCTGGAATATTACATAAAGAGAGGAGCACAAGGGATTACGTGTGTGTGTGTGTGTGTGTGTGTGTGTGTGTGTGTGTGTGTGTGTGTGTGTGTACATGGATGTACATGGATGTACATGTGTGGTTTATGACGGATCGAGAGGATAAGAGAGTTGGGGGGGGGAAATGAGATCAGAGATAATGTACTGTAACTGTCCCCATAGACAGCAATGCCATGACATCAGAGATAATGTACTGTAACTGTCCCCATAGACAGCAATGCCATGAGATCAGAGATAATGTACTGTAACTGTCCCCATAGACAGCAATGCCATGAGATCAGAGATAATGTACTGTAACTGTCCCCATAGACAGCAATGCCATGAGATCAGAGATAATGTACTGTAACTGTCCCCATAGACAGCAATGCCATGAGATCAGAGATAATGTACTGTAACTGTCCCCATAGACAGCAATGCCATGAGATCAGAGATAATGTACTGTAACTGTCCCCATAGACAGCAATGCCATGAGATCAGAGATAATGTTCTGTAACTGTCCCCATAGACAGCGATGCCATGAGATCAGAGATAATGTACTGTAACTGTCCCCATAGACAGCAATGCCATGAGATCAGAGATAATGTACTGTAACTGTCCCCATAGACAGCAATGCCATGAGATCAGAGATAATGTACCGTAACTGTCCCCATAGACAGCAATGTCATGAGATCAGAGATAATGTACTGTAACTGTCCCCATAGACAGCAATGTCATGAGATCAGAGATAATGTACTGTAACTGTCCCCATAGACAGCAATGTCATGAGATCAGAGATAATGTACTGTAACTGTCCCCATAGACAGCAATGCCATGAGATCAGAGATAATGTACTGTAACTGTCCCCATAGACAGCAATGCCATGAGATCAGAGATAATGTAGTGTAACTGTCCTCATAGACAGAAATGCCATGAGATCAGAGAGTATAAAGTGTAACATTAACAGAGGATTGTCCAAGGCCCTGCCACATGAAACTGGGCCAGTTTGGACCGGCTGTTGGCTTCGTCCTGATCTACATCGCTGAGGTATAAAAGAACTGGAGACTGGGTCCAAGATGTTCGACCGATGTTTTCAACGTTATCTGCTCACGTTCTCATACACCGATTCACGGAGCGTCTATAGCCAGATTGTATCCGGATTCACGTGCACGCTGTCCCTCAGTGTAAACAGGGAGCAGCGCTCCATCCATAAACATGGCCGACATTTGATTCATATAAAATTGTTAGTATCTTCAGTTGTGAGTGATGACAAAAACATTGGCCTCAGCTACAATTATTTGAATAGATTTTTTTTTGTGCACAAAAGTTATGACTAAAGTGTCTTACTAGGAATTTTCTAATCTGACTTCTCTATGTGGCCGTCAATGTAAATTGTCTTTCTGGGTTCGGGCGTCAGTTAAACTGCAGCACTGAATCAAGACTGTAGGAGCAGTGGACACCGAATCAAGACCGTAGGAGCAGTGGACACCGAATCAAGACCGTAGGAGCAGTGGACACCGAATCAAGACCGTAGGAGCAGTGGACACCGAATCAAGACCGTAGGAGCAGTGGACACTGAATCAAGACCGTAGGAGCAGTGGACACCGAATCAAGACCGTAGGAGCAGTGGACACCGAATCAAGACCGTAGGAGCAGTGGACACCGAATCAAGACCGTAGGAGCAGTGGACACCGAATCAAGACCGTAGGAGCAGTGGACACCGAATCAAGACCGTAGGAGCAGTGGACACCGAATCAAGACCGTAGGAGCAGTGGACACCGAATCAAGACCGTAGGAGCAGTGGAAACTGAATCAAGACCGTAGGAGCAGTGGACACCGAATCAAGACCGTAGGAGCAGTGGACACCGAATCAAGACCGTAGGAGCAGTGGAAACTGAATCAAGACCGTAGGAGCAGTGGAAACCAGATCAAGACTGTAGGAGCAGTGGACACCGAATCAAGACCGTAGGAGCAGTGGACACCGAATCAAGACCGTAGGAGCAGTGGACACCGAATCAAGACCGTAGGAGCAGTGGAAACTGAATCAAGACCGTAGGAGCAGTGGAAACCGAATCAAGACCGTAGGAGCAGTGGAAACCGGATCAAGACCGTAGGAGCAGTGGAAACCGGGCTTCAAGACCGTAGGAGCAGTGGAAACCGGTCTTCAAGACCGTAGGAGCAGTGGAAACCGGATCAAGACCGTAGGAGCAGTGGAAACCGGGCTTCAAGACCGTAGGAGCAGTGGAAACCGGGCTTCAAGACCGTAGGAGCAGTGGAAACCGGATCAAGACCGTAGGAGCAGTGGAAACCAAATCAAGACCGTAGGAGCAGTGGAAACCGGATCAAGACCGTAGGAGCAGTGGAAACCGAATCAAGACCGTAGGAGCAGTGGAAACCGAATCAAGACCGTAGGAGCAGTGTGTAACGGCGTTCTTCATTTGTTGAAAGAGAGGACCGAAATGCAGCGTGGTGGTTACTCATGTTCTTTAATGAATGAATGACGATACATGAAATAACTAAATAAATACGAAAACAACAAACGGAACGTGAAACCTAATACAGCCTATCTGGTGAACACTACACAAAGACAGGAACAATCACCCACAAACACACAGTGAAACCCAGGCTACCTAAGTATGATTCTCAATCAGAGACAACTAATGACACCTGCCTCTGATTGAGAACCATACTAGGCCGAAAACATAGAACTGCCCCACAACATAGAAAAACAAACAGACTGCCCACCCAACTCACGCCCTGACCATACTAAATAAATACAACACAAAGGAAATAGAGGTCAGAACGTGACACAGTGGAAACCGAATCAAGACCGTAGGAGCAGTGGAAACTGAATCAAGACCGTAGGAGCAGTGGAAACCGAATCAAGACCGTAGGAGCAGTGGAAACCGAATCAAGACCGTAGGAGCAGTGGAAACCGTGCTTCTAGACCAGAACCCTGGGCTCTTGATCTAAAATGTCCAGAAATGTCCTCTCAAAGAGTGGTCACTTCAGGACAGTGGCTAGGCTATATTAGCCCTGATCCATGAAGGAGGCCACGAAGGATGCTCGTGTTCAGGACAGTCCTATGTAAGAGTGGTCAAGGGAGCCTAATGGTTAGAGCTTTGGCCTAGTAACAGAAAGGTTGCTGGGTCAAATCCCTGAGCTGACAAAGTAAAAATATGTTGTTCTCAACTGAAGCAAGGCAGTTAACCCCCTGGGTGCTGTGGATGTTGATCAAGGTAGCCCCCTGCACTTCTCTGATTCAGAGGGGTTGGGTTAAATGTGGGAGACACATTTCAGAAGAGGAACTCAGTTGTTCAACTAACTAGGTATCCCCCTTTTCCAACTCAGGACAGTGGCTAGACTATATTAGCAGCTAATGCATTAGCTCTACAACCCAGTAGTCAGCTATCTACACACTACTGTACAGTATGAAGCTGAAAGGTTGAATAAGGTCAGACGCGGCGCCAGAAGGAATTTCACTGGGAAAGGGGGATACCTAGTCAGTTGTACAAGACCTCCTATAACTGAACGCGCTTGCAGTAGTAAAGGCAGCCAGTGAGTTTCAGGTTTGGGGAAGCTTACAATTTATCCAACATTTCGGAATATTTCCAGTTGAAGTCAGAATTCGGAATTTGTTTTTCAACCACTCCACACATTTCTTGTTAACAAACTATAGTTTTGGCAAGTCGGTTAGGACATCTACTTTGTGCATGACACAAGTCATTTTCCCAACAATAGTTTACAGACAGATTATTTCACTTGTAATTCACTGTATCATAATTCCAGTGGGTCAGAAGTTTACATACACTAAGTTGACTGGGCCTTTAAACAGCTTGGACAATTCCAGAAAATTATGTCATGGCTTTAGACGCTTCTGAAAGGTTAATTGACCTCATTTGAGTCGATTGGAGGTGTACCTGTGGATGTATTTCAAGGCATACCTTCAAACTCAGTGCCTCTTTGCTAGATATCATGGGGTTAATCAAAAGAAATCAGCCAAGACCTCAGAAAATAAATTGTAGACCTCCACAAGTCTGGTTCATCCTTGGGAGCAATTTCCAAACCCCTGAAGGTAGCACGTTCATGTGTACAAACAATAGTACACAAGTATAAACACCATGGGACCACGCAGCCGTCACACCGCTCAGGAAGGAGATGCGTTCTGTCTCCTGGAGATAAACATACTTTGGTACGAAAAGTGCAAATCAATCTCAGAACAGCAGCAAAGGACCTTGTGAAGATGCTGGAGGAAACAGGTATAAAATTATCTATATCCACAGTTAAACGAGTCCTATATCGACATAACCTGAAATGCCGCTCAGCAAGGAAGAAGTCACTACTCCAGAGACGCCATAAAAAAGCCAGACTACGGTTTGCAACTGCACTTGGGGACAAAGATCGTACTTTTTGGAGGAAGTTTTCTCTGGTCTGATGAAACAAAAATAGAACTGTTTGGCCGTAATGACCATCGTTCTGTTTGTAGGAAAAAGGGGGAGGCTTGCAAGCCGAAGAACATCATCCCAACCATGAACCACAGGGGTGGCAGCATCATGTTGTGGGGGTGCTTTGCTGCAGGAGGGACTAGTGCACTTCACAAAATAGATGGCATCATTAGGATGGAAAATTATGTGGATATATTGAAGCAACATCTCAAGACATCAGTTAAAGCTTGGTCGCAAATGGGTCTTCCAAATGGACATTAACCCCAAGCATACTTCCAAAGTTGTGGCAAAATGGCTTAAGGACAACAAAGTCAAGGTATTGGAGTAGCCATCACAAAGCCCTGACCTTAACCCTATAGAAAAGTTGTGGGAAGAACTGAAAAAGCGTGTGTCAACAAGGAGGCCTACAAACCTGACTCAGTTACACCAGCTCTGTCAGGAGGAATGGACCAAAATTCACCCAACTTATTGTGGCAAGGTTGTGGAAGGCTACCCGAAACGTTTGACCCAAGTTAAACAATTTAAAGCCAATGCTACTAAATACTAATTGAGTGTTTGTAAACTTCTGACCCATTGGAAATGTGATGAAAAAAAATTAATGCTGAAATAAATCATTCTCTACTATTATTCTGACATTTCACATTCTTAAAATAAAGTGGAGATCCTAACTGACCTAAGACAGGGATTTTTTACTCGTATTAAATGTCAGGAATTGTGAAAAACTGTTTAAATGTATTTGGCCGAGGTGTATGTAAACTTCCCACTTCAACTGTAGGTATTCCTCTTGTCCAGATGGGATAGGGCAGTGTGCAGTGTGATGGCGATTGCCTTGCGAGGGTTAACACATTTAAATGTCTTACTCACGTCGGCCACAGAGAAGGAGTGTTGTTCATTCCTGATATAGAGTCATTTAGAGTGTTGTTCATTCCTGATATAGAGTCATTTAGAGTGTTGTTCATTCCTGATATAGAGTCATTTAGAGTGTTGTTCATTCATGATATAGAGTCATTTAGAGTGTTGTTCATTCCTGATATAGAGTCATTTAGAGTGTTGTTCATTCCTGATATAGAGTCATTTAGAGTGTTGTTCATTCCTGATATAGAGTCATTTAGAGTGTTGTTCATTCCTGATATAGAGTCATTTAGAGTGTTGTTCATTCCTGATATAGAGTCATTTAGAGTGTTGTTCATTCCTGATATAGAGTCATTTAGAGTGTTGTTCATTCCTGATATAGAGTCATTTAGAGTGTTGTTCATTCCTGATATAGAGTCATTTAGAGTGTTGTTCATTCCTGATATAGAGTCATTTAGAGTGTTGTTCATTCCTGATATAGAGTCATTTAGAGTGTTGTTCATTCCTGATATAGAGTCATTTAGAGTGTTGTTCATTCCTGATATAGAGTCATTTAGAGTGTTGTTCATTCCTGATATTGAACCATTTAGAGTGTTGTTCATTCCTGATATAGAGTCATTTAGAGTGTTGTTCATTCCTGATATAGAGTCATTTAGAGTGTTGTTCATTCCTGATATAGAGTCATTTAGAGTGTTGTTCATTCCTGATATAGAGTCATTTAGAGTGGTGTTCATTCCTGATATAGAGTCATTTAGAGTGGTGTTCATTCCTGATATAGAGTCATTTAGAGTGTTGTTCATTCCTGATATAGAGTCATTTAGAGTGTTGTTCATTCCTGATATAGAGTCATTTATAGTGTTGTTCATTCCTGATATAGAGTCATTTAGAGTGTTGTTCATTCCTGATATAGAGTCATTTAGAGTGTTGTTCATTCCTGATATAGAGTCATTTAGAGTGTTGTTCATTCCTGATATAGAGTCATTTAGAGTGTTGTTCATTCCTGATATTGAACCATTTAGAGTGTTGTTCATTCCTGATATAGAGTCATTTAGAGTGTTGTTCATTCCTGATATAGAGTCATTTAGAGTGTTGTTCATTCCTGATATAGAGTCATTTAGAGTGTTGTTCATTCCTGATATAGAGTCATTTAGAGTGGTGTTCATTCCTGATATAGAGTCATTTAGAGTGGTGTTCATTCCTGATATAGAGTCATTTAGAGTGTTGTTCATTCCTGATATAGAGTCATTTAGAGTGTTGTTCATTCCTGATATAGAGTCATTTATAGTGTTGTTCATTCCTGATATAGAGTCATTTAGAGTGTTGTTCATTCCTGACTTAGGGCCATTTCAGCCAGGCTTTCTATCTCACCAAAGCCAACAATATGGTCCATGTGATGGAGGTGGCAGAGGTAATGGTGACCACCGACCAACCAGCACCACATGATCAGGAGAATGAATTACCCCGACTTCCCCCGCTTCCCCTTCTTCGCTCCCCTTGCCCCAATTCACACTGCGCGGCCCCGACCGGAGAATTTCCATGGAAACCCTGTTGCCCTGGTGAAAGATTATCCTCCGACTGGATTCCAATCAGACACCCCATGGGTTCTGTTTTGTTCCAGTGCCCACAGCTCTGGCTCTTCATGCCCTGAAAAGTAGACTGAGGAAAATGATGTGAAACTGTGATTGCCTCCCAAATGGAACCCTTGTCCTTATATGGTAGTGATCTACTTTCAACCAGAGGCCTATAGGCTTTCATCAACAGTAGTGAACTATATAGTTAATGTCATGGAAATAGGGCGTCATTTCAGACAGACTGAGGGAGAATGACAGCTTGACTCGGCCGCGGAAGAAAAGCTTCTTATATCTCCCATGGAGGGTAAAGGATTACCTTCAGGGCTTTATCAACCAGGGGATGGATGTAGACAGTGTCTGTGTCTCTCACG
>NC_048579.1:66395569-66433069 GCF_013265735.2 Oncorhynchus mykiss
ACACCTGGTACACCTGGGGCCTGGAACACCTGGTACACCTGGTACACCTGGGACCTGGTACACCTGGGGCCTGGTACACCTGGGGCCTGGAACACCTGGTACACCTGGTACACTTGGGGCCTGGTACACCTGGTACACCTGGGGCCTGGTACACCTGGGGCCTGGAACACCTGGTACACCTGGGGCCTGGTACACCTGGGGCCTGGTACACCTGGTACACCTGGTACACCTGGGGCCTGGAGCACCTGGAGCACCTGGAGCACCTGGTACACCTGGTACACCTGGGGCCTGTTACACCTGGAGCACCTGGAGCACCTGGTACACCTGGTACACCTGGGGCCTGGTACACCTGGAACACCTGGTACACCTGGTACACCTGGGGCCTGGAACACCTGGTACACCTGTGAACTCTGTCCTACGTTCCCTCTAGTCCAGTGTTCAGAGGCCTGTGAAGTCCTCAGCAGAGTTGACTGTGTCCTACGTTCCCTCTAGTCCAGTGTTCAGAGGCCTGTGAACTCCTCAGCAGAGTTGACTCTGTACTACGTTCCCTCTAGTCCAGTGTTCAGAGGCCTGTGAACTCCTCAGCAGAGTTGACTCTGTCCTACGTTCCCTCTAGTCCCGTGTTCAGTTGGCTGACACTGGGCTGTATCTTCCACTGCAGTCTACACTGCACTACTGTGTGCTACTGTATAGTGCTGTGTAATGCTGTATGGCTGCTGCAGTGTTGGCCTAAGTGGGCCCCTCCAGACCACTGCTTACCCCAAAACAGCCTGATTACGGACCATTTTATTTATATATCATCTAAAATATGTACATATTTTAACTCAATACCCGTTCCAATTCTTAGTTTGCATGCAAGCTGTTCGTAAGTAAAGTTTTAATGTAGTAAAGAAGCAGAATGCCGAGGGGATAATGTTATTGAACATTTGATATCCAACACCTGCTTTGTGATCTTTTGCTATGTGGGATAATTATTACTTTTTCACACTTTGTTAACTGGAACATAAAGAGTATGAATCACCCCATAAAACAACAATAAAATCCTATTGCTGTATATCTGTATCCACCTCATCCCTGGCATCTGTTATCTCTCTGATAAATATTCCTCTTGACGTAATCAGTCTGTATTTACTCTTGTAACCAGATGCTCTGATTATACGCCTGACAATTACTGTTAGAAACATCCCCTCATTCAGAGGTATCATCAACATCCCCTCATTCAGAGGTATCATCAACATCCCCTCATTCAGAGGTATCATCAACATCCCCTCATTCAGAGATATCATCAACTCCCCTCATTCAGAGGTATCATCAACATCCCCTCATTCAGAGGTATCATCAACTCCCCTCATTCAGAGGTATCATCAACATCTCCTCATTCAGAGGTATCATCAACATCCCCTCATTCAGATGTATCATCAACATCCCCTCATTCAGAGGTATCATCAACATCCCCTCATTCAGAGGTATCATCAACATCCCCTCATTCAGAGGTATCATCAACATCCCCTCATTCAGAGGTATCATCAACATCCCCTCATTCAGAGGTATCATCAACTCCCCCCATTCAGAGGTATCATCAACATCTCCTCATTCAGAGATATCATCAACTCCCCTCATTCAGAGGTATCATCAACATCCCCTCATTCAGAGGTATCATCAACTCCCCTCATTCAGAGGTATCATCAACATCCCCTCATTCAGAGGTATCATCAACATCCCCTCATTCAGAGGTATCATCAACATCCCCTCATTCAGAGGTATCATCAACATCTCCTCATTCAGAGGTATCATCAACATCCCCTCATTCAGAGGTATCATCAACTCCCCTCATTCAGAGGTATCATCAACATCCCCTCATTCAGAGGTATCATCAACATCCCCTCATTCAGAGGTATCATCAACATCCCCTCATTCAGAGGTATCATCAACATCCCCTCATTCAGAGGTATCATCAACTCCCCCCATTCAGAGGTATCATCAACTCCCCTCATTCAGAGGTATCATCAACATCCCCTCATTCAGAGGTATCATCAACATCCCCTCATTCAGAGGTATCATCAACATCCCCTCATTCAGAGGTATCATCAACATCCCCTCATTCAGAGGTATCATCAACATCCCCTCATTCAGAGGTATCATCAACATCCCCTCATTCAGAGGTATCATCAACATCCCCTCATTCAGAGGTATCATCAACATCCCCTCATTCAGAGGTATCATCAACATCCCCTCATTCAGAGGTATCATCAACATCCCCTCATTCAGAGATATCATCCACTCCCCTCATTCAGAGATATCATCAACTCCCCTCATTCAGAGGTATGATCAACCCCCCTCATTCAGAGGTATCATCAACACCCCTCATTCAGAGGTATCATCAACACCCCTCATTCAGAGGTATCATCAACACCCCTCATTCAGAGGTATCATCAACATCCCCTCATTCAGAGGTATCATCAACACCTGTTAACTA
The DNA here is from genome assembly GCF_013265735.2 of Oncorhynchus mykiss. Lineage (NCBI taxonomy): Eukaryota > Metazoa > Chordata > Actinopteri > Salmoniformes > Salmonidae > Oncorhynchus > Oncorhynchus mykiss. The sequence goes on from NC_048579.1 coordinate 66,398,046, forward strand.
CTGTAAGAAACATCCCTTCATTCAGAGATATCATCAACTCCCCCCATCCAGAGGTATCATCAACATCTCCTCATTCAGAGGTATCATCAACATCTCCTCATTCAGAGGTATCATCAACTCCCCTCATTCAGAGGTATCATCAACATCCCCTCATTCAGAGGTATCATCAACATCCCCTCATTCAGAGATATCATCAACATCTCCTCATTCAGAGATATCATCAACATCTCCTCATTCAGAGGTATCATCAACATCTACTCATTCAGAGGTATCATCAACATCCCCTCATTCAGAGGTATCATCAACACCCCTCATTCAGAGGTATCATCAACTCCCCTCATTCAGAGGTATCATCAACATCTCCTCATTCAGAGGTATCATCAACATCCCCTCATTCAGAGGTATCATCAACATCCCCTCATTCAGAGGTATCATCAACATCCCCTCATTCAGAGGTATCATCAACATCCCCTCATTTAGAGATATCATCAACTCCCCTCATTCAGAGGTATCATCAACATCCCCTCATTCAGAGGTATCATCAACTCCCCTCATTCAGAGGTATCATCAACATCCCCTCATTCAGAGATATCATCAACTCCCCTCATTCAGAGGTATCATCAACATCCCCTCATTCAGAGGTATCATCAACATCCCCTCATTAAGAGGTATCATCAACATCCCCTCATTCAGAGATATCATCAACTCCCCTCATTCAGAGGTATCATCAACATCCCCTCATTCAGAGGTATCATCAACATCCCCTCATTTAGAGATATCATCAACTCCCTTCATTCAGAGGTATCATCAACATCCCCTCATTCAGAGGTATCATCAACATCCCCTCATTCAGAGGTATCATCAACATCCCCTCATTCAGAGGTATCATCAACTCCCCTCATTCAGAGGTATCATCAACATCCCTTATTCAGAGGTAACCCACTGTTCCCCTGAACAAGGCAGTTAACCCACTGTTCCCCTGAACAAGACAGTTAACCCACTGTTCCACTGAACAAGACAGTTAACCCACTGTTCCCCTGAACAAGACAGTTAACCCACTGTTCCACTGAACAAGACAGTTAACCAACTGTTCCCCTGAACAAGGCAGTTAACCCACTGTTCCCCTGAACAAGGCAGTTAACCCACTGTTCCCCTGAACAAGACAGTTAACCCTCTGTTCCCCTGAACAAGGCAGTAAACCCACTGTTCCCCTGAACAAGACAGTTAACCCACTGTTCCCCTGAACAAGGCAGTTAACCCACTGTTCCCCTGAACAAGGCAGTTAACCCACTGTTCCCCTGAACAAGGCAGTTAACCCACTGTTCCCCTGAACAAGGCAGTTAACCCACTGTTCCCCTGAACAAGGCAGTTAACCCACTGTTCCCCTGAACAAGGCAGTTAACCCACTGTTCCCCTGAACAAGGCAGTTAACCCACTGTTCCCCTGAACAAGGCAGTTAACCCACTGTTCCCCTGAACAAGGCAGTTAACCCACTGTTCCCCTGAACAAGGCAGTTAACCCACTGTTCCCCTGAACAAGGCAGTTAACCCACTGTTCCCCTGAACAAGGCAGTTAACCCACTGTTCCCCTGAACAAGGCAGTTAACCCACTGTTCCCCTGAACAAGGCAGTTAACCCACTGTTCCCCTGAACAAGGCAGTTAACCCACTGTTCCCCTGAACAAGGCAGTTAACCCACTGTTCCCCTGAACAAGGCAGTTAACCCACTGTTCCCCTGAGCAAGGCAGTTAACCCACTGTTCCCCTGAACAAGGCAGTTAACCCACTGTTCCCCTGAACAAGGCAGTTAACCCACTGTTCCCCTGAACAAGGCAGTTAACCCACTGTTCCCCTGAACAAGGCAGTTAACCCACTGTTCCCCTGAACAAGGCAGTTAACCCACTGTTCCCCTGAACAAGGCAGTTAACCCACTGTTCCCCTGAACAAGGCAGTTAACCCACTGTTCCCCTGAACAAGGCAGTTAACCCACTGTTCCTCGTGGATGTGGATAAAGGCAGCAGATTCAGAGGGGTTAAACGCTGAAGACACATTTCAGTTGAAAACATTCAGTTGGACGACTGACCAGGTCTTTCCCTAAATGAGGGGATAATGTTATTACTCCTTCACACATGATGTAGCGTTTCTCTTCGTCTGTTCTGTATCGTCCCCTGTTCTCTGGCTACATCCAGGCTTTCAGTTTGTTCAAAGCTGTGCCTTCAATTCCCCCTCCTGACCTCCATCTTCCTTCATCCTGCCCTTGTCTCTTAGTATCTATCTGTCTGTCTACTCATCTTCCTTCATCCTGCCCTTGTCTTTTAGTATCTATCTGTCTGTCTGCTCATCTTCCTTCATCCTGCCCTTGTCTCTTAGTATCTATCTGTCTGTCTGCTCATCTTCCTTCATCCTGCCCTTGTCTCTTAGTATCTATCTGTCTGTCTGCTCATCTTCCTTCATCCTGCCCTTGTCTCTTAGTATCTATCTGTCTGTCTGCTCATCTTCCTTCATCCTGCCCTTGTCTCTTAGTATCTATCTGTCTGTCTGCTCATCTTCCTTCATCCTGCCCTTGTCTCTTAGTATCTATCTGTCTGTCTGCTCATCTTCCTTCATCCTGCCCTTGTCTCTTAGTATGTATGTCTGTCTGCTCATCTCCCTTCATCCTGCCCTTGTCTCTTAGTATCTATCTGTCTTTGTGCTAATGTTTTTCTGTCAAGCCATCATAGTGATGCCATCCTCCTCCCTCCTCCCATCATCCTCCCTCCTCCCATCCTCCTCCCTCCTCCCATCATCCTCCCTCTTCCCAATCTCCTCCCTCCTCTCATCATCCTCCCTCTTCCCATCCTCCTCCCTCCTCCCATCCTCCTCCCATCCTCCTCCCTCCTCCCATCATCCTCCCTCTTCCCATCCTCCTCCCTCCTCCCATCAACCTCCCTTCTCCCATCATCCTCCCTCCTCCCATCCTCCTCCCTCCTCCCATCATCCTCCCTCCTCCCATCCTCCTCCCTCCTCCCATCCTCCTCCCTCCTCCCATCATCCTCCCTCCTCCCTCCTCCTATTCTCCTCCCTCCTCCAATCATCCTCCCTTCTTCCATCATCCTCCCCCCTCCCATCATCCTCCCTCCTCCCATCATCCTCCCTCCTCCCATCATCATCCTCCCTCCTCCCATCCTCCTCCCTCCTCCCATCCTCCTCCCTCCTCCCATCATCCTCCCTCCTCCCATCCTCCTCCCTCCTCCTATCCTCCTCCCTCCTCCAATCATCCTCCCTTCTTCCATCATCCTCCCTCCTCCCATCATCCTCCCTCCTCCCATCATCCTCCTCCCTCCTCCCATCCTCCTCCCTCCTCCCATCCTCCTCCCTCCTCCCATCCTCCTCCCTCCTCCCATCATCCTCCCTCCTCCCATCCTCCTCCCTCCTCCCATCCTCCTCCCTCCTCCCATCCTCCTCTCTCCTCCCATCATTCTCCCTCCTCCCATCATCCTCCCTCCTCCTTCCATGTCTCTGTCTTTCTCCATCCCATCTTGCATTGCTGCCAGCTGTAGCTGTCTGCCATGTGCTCCTGATGTCTCTTCCCTCCTCCACCCCTCACCCTCCTTCAAAGAGTCGGTGCTAAATCACTCCTGTGGATAGAAACCTTCTTGTGGATCCTGACTTCTCTGCAACTAAGTGAAACGTGATGTACTTTGTCCCTGGATGGAATCCAGAATATATTTCTCTTAGATCATCAGACAAACCTTCACATTTAATGTTGATAGGTGACATTTGTGCTGCATTTTGTCTCTTTTCTGTCAACACTGAAGTTTCTGATTGACAGACATTGCTTTGCATTCTGTAAACACTCACCCCTTTCTTGTTGCCTCATGCCCCCCTATCTTCCTACTCTTTTACCCCCTTGCCCTCTATCTCCCCCTGCAGGCCTGACGACGTACTGTGGCGGCGCTCCCACGACGCCAGCGTCCTCCTCCACTGCGTCCTGTGGCCCATGGTGAGCCTGCTGGTGGGTACCCTCATCGTCCTTCTCACCGTGTGCGCCCGCAGCCTGGCCGTGCGCGCCGAGGCCATCCAAAAGAGGAAGTGCTCGTACGAGCCGGCAGGCAACTCAGAGCAGGGCAAGACGCCGCCCAACACCAACACCGCCTCCTTCCGGACCCTGCCGATGTTCGCTGTCCCTGTCCGACGCAGAGACCGGGAACAGGAACACTAGATGGATGGATTGATAGATTGATGATGACTGTGGTCTCAGTGGTGGATGTTGTGTGATGAGGACCTCATAGAAGCGGGGAATGTTTGAACTTCCCTATTATGACTGTTCCGAACACTCTCATTCCGCTGGACTGGACTCGAGGCTCATGCACAAGAAATGCTTGTCTGTCTTGTCTTGGTGTGTTTGTCTACTTGTGTAAGAGCCATTTTGTCAGTTCAACTCTCAGCTGGTGAGGGCCTTTTCTAATGCTCTGTGTATTACAGTGCGATGGTTATGTCTATGACTAAGCAAAAATCCCAAAAGGACAATGCCGCTTTCTGTCACGGGTCATGTTTTGGACAGGTCTGTGTTACGTGTTGAGCCTCTGTGTCTCTGTGCTGATTGTAATGTTGTTTGTGTTTACTTCACTAGCCGAGCTCGGTCTCAAAGTTCAGAGTTCACTGACTTACAAACAGGAAATGTCTGTTACGTTTGAACTCTCTTTAAATAGACTCTTCATTACAAACCCCTGGTCGTATGAAAGGAGGGATCGTGAGGGCTACCCGGCCAGGACCACCTGAGAAGAATCTTCAACACCAGTTACACAAAATGTCAGTGCTTTGTTCAGAGAGAATGCGGTGAAAGGAATTCTGGGAGAGTCCTTCTAATCTCTGGGACGACAGAGCCAGAAGCAGACCTTGGTCTGATCACCCCCTGCATGATGTACGGTCTTCTTCTCTAGGTGGTATTAGGAAGTGTTTAAATGCCTATCTCACTGTTACTGTTCTTTAACACCCCAGGCCACGATTTAAACAAATCGCAACAATGTGTATATTACTTTTAAAGGCATATTACGGTTTGTTTTTTTTTTTTTTTGTCCCCCTCTCTCTCCTCTCTGTACCACCTGCCTTTTACTAAACCTGTTTCTAACAAGGCTTCTTTAAGACATCTGTCCAACTACAGCCAACCCAACTGCCATGGATGGAATATGTCTGTCCAACTACAGCCAACCCAACCGCCATGGACGGTATATGTCTGTTGTTCATTTTCAGTTGGTTGCCGCAGGACATGTTTGAACCTATTTGGTCCCGATTCAATATGTAGACTTGGCCACGGCCAGTTGGTCTGGGTTCAATATGTAGACTGGGCCACGGACAGTTGGTCTGGGTTCAATATGTAGACTGGGCCACGGACAGTTGGTCTGGGTTCAATATGTAGACTGGGCCACGGACAGTTGGTCTGGGTTAAATATGTAGACTGGGCCATGGACAGTTGGTCTGGGTTCAATATGTAGACTGGGCCAGGGACAGTTGGTCTGGGTTCAATATGTAGACTGGGCCACGGACAGTTGGTCTGGGTTAAATATGTAGACTGGGCCACAGACAGTTGGTCTGGGTTCAATATGTAGACTGGGCCACGGACAGTTGGTCTGGGTTCGGGACAAAACCTGGGATAGGTAGTTTGTCTGTGGTTGGATAGATGTGCAGATGCCTTGACTGTAGCAACTTCCTCTGCAGTCTGTCTTCTGCCTTACCTTCTGTCAGTTAGTGGTTTTAGTTTTTTTCACGATGCAAATTGAATGTGTTTTCTTACCACAGTAGCAGACTTTTGCATCGTTTTGAATAGTTTGTCGTCCGTATGAGTTACCGCTCTCCAATTGGTTTGAATAGTTTGTTGTCCGTATGAGTTACCGCTCTCCGATTGGTTTGAATAGTTTGTAGTCCGTTTGAGTTACCGCTCTCCGATTGGTTTGAATAGTTTGTCGTCCGTATGAGTTACCGCTCTCCGATTGGTTTGAATAGTTTGTCGTCCGTATGAGTTACCGCTCTCCGATTGGTTTGAATAGTTTGTTGTCCGTATGAGTTACCGCTTTCTGATTGGTTTGAATAGTTTGTCGTCCGTATGAGTTACCGCTCTCCGATTGGTTTGAATAGTTTGTTGTCCGTATGAGTTACCGCTTTCTGATTGGTTTGAATAGTTTGTCGTCCGTTTGTGTTACCGCTCTCCGATTGGTTTGAATAGTTTGTCGTCCGTATGAGTTACCGCTCTCCGATTGGTTTGAATAGTTTGTCGTCCGTTTGTGTTACCGCTCTCCGATTGGTTTGAATAGTTTGTCGTCCGTTTGTGTTACCGCTCTCCGATTGGTTTGAATAGTTTGTCGTCCGTTTGTGTTACCGCTCTCCGATTGGTTTGAATAGTTTGTCGTCCGTTTGTGTTACCGCTCTCCGATTGGTTTGAACAGCTAGTACATCCAGTTAGTGTTTTCCATCCGATTGGATAAGAGAAGAATGTGATCTGACTACAAATCGTTACACCTACCTACCCTGCTCCAAGAAAAGGTTTGCTCTCGACTGCGTTAATCGGACGTACAGGAGTATTCACTTGTGCATTTTCTACAACAGAAGTAGCTAAGACGTTGTTGTCCTTGGCTAAAAGAGGAATGATATTTCATACATAAAGCCATATGCTGAACATGTGATTGCAGTAAGAGGCAGCTCCAGGGGAGGTTATGTCCTCTTACAATAGGAGCTGTAACAGTAGTACTAAACTAATATATTTTGTGTTGGAAAGAGAATGTTTTTTTATAAAGCCAATCCATTTAAAACGCCTGCTGCATAATGATGAGTAATAGTGCCTGATAGATATCTTTAATAAAAAGAATAAGAGTTATTGTCTTAGTTATTACTGCACCATATTCTTCTTCTTTCATTAATACATCTTCTTCGGGATCGGTGTCCCTTCCACGGGACGGTTGAGCTAACGTACTGTAGGCTAATGCGATTAGCATGAGGTTGTAAGTAACAAGAACATTTCCCAGGACATAGACATATCTGATATGGGCAGAAAGCTTACATTCTTGTTAATCTAACTGCACTGTCCAAATGTCTAGTAGCTATTACAGTGAAAGAATACCATGCTATTGTTTAAGGAGAGTGCACAATTTTGAACATGAAAAGTTATTAATAAACAAATTAGGCACGTTTGGGCAGTCTTGATACAACATTTGGAACAGAAATGCAATGGTTCATTGGATCAGTCTAAAACTCTGCACATACACTGCTGCCATCTAGTGGCCAAAATGTAAATTGCACCTGGGCTGGAATAATACATTATGGCCTTTCTCTTGTATTTCAAATATGATGGTACAAAAAAAAATACATGAGAATGGTTGTTTTTTTCTTTGTATGATCTTTTACCAGATCTATTGTGTTAAATTATCCTACATTCCTTTCACATTTCCACGAACGTCAAAGTGTTTCCTTTCAAATGCTACCAAGAATATGCATATCCTTGCTTCAGGGCCAGAGCTACAGGAAGTTATATTTGGGTATGAGTCATTTTAGACGAAAATTGAAAAAAAGGGGCGGATCCTTAAGAAGATCATTTCAACTATAACATTAACTTTATAACTGCACTGCAGTCTTTCAGAAAACCATTGTAAGTAACCGGATTCACAGATTTACTGATGATTTGACCTGGTTACAGGTGAATGACAGATGTTTGTGTTATGATGGTGTCTCACCTGGTTACAGGTGAATGGCAGATGTTTGTGTTATGATGGCGTCTCACCTGGTTACAGGTGAATGACAGATGTTTGTGTTATGATGGTGTCTCACCTGGTTATAGGTGAATGGCAGATGTTTGTGTTATGATGATGTCTCACCTGGTTATAGGTGAATGGCAGATGTTTGTGTTATGATGATGTCTCACCTGGTTATAGGTGAATGGCAGATGTTTGTGTTATGATGATGTCTCACCTGGTTATAGGTGAATGGCAGATCTTTGTGTTATAATGGTGTCTCACCTGGTTACAGGTGAATGACAGATGGTTGTGTTATAATGGTGTCTCACCTGGTTACAGGTAAATGACAGATGTTTGTGTTATGATGGCGTCTCACCTGGTTACAGGTGAATGACAGATGGTTGTGTTATGATGGTGTCTCACCTGGTTACAGGTGAATGACAGATGTTTGTGTTATGATGGTGTCTCACCTGGTTATAGGTGAATGACAGATGGTTGTGTTATGATGGTGTCTCACCTGGTTATAGGTGAATGACAGATGTTTGTGTTATGATGGTGTCTCACCTGGTTATAGGTGAATGGCAGATCTTTGTGTTATAATGGTGTCTCACCTGGTTACAGGTGAATGACAGATGTTTGTGTTATGATGGTGTCTCACCTGGTTACAGGTGAATGACAGATGGTTGTGTTATGATGGTGTCTCACTCTCTACCTCATCAGCCTTGTCCTCTTCTTATTGTTGTTAGTCTCCAGATAGGAGAGCAGCTGCCATTAATTATGCATGTATTTAATGGAGGTTACCATGACAGCCAAGCTTATCACAGATAAAAGGACATTAGTTATTCTTAGAGGCTCTATGGTTGAGTCTCAAATGGCCCCCTATTCCCTATGGGCCCTGGTCAATAGTAGTGCACCCTATTCCCTATGGGCCCTGGTCAATAGTAGTGCACCCTATTCCCTATGGGCCCTGGTCAATAGTAGTGCACCCTATTCCCTATGGGCCCTGGTCAATAGTAGTGCACCCTATTCCCTATGGGCCCTGGTCAATAGTAGTGCATCCTATTCCCTATGGGCCCTGGTCAATAGTAGTGCACCCTATTCCCTATGGGCCCTGGTCAATAGTAGTGCACCCTATTCCCTATGGGCCCTGGTCAATAGTAGTGCACCCTATTCCCTATGGGCCCTGGTCAATAGTAGTGTGCCCTATTCCCTATGGGCCCTCGTCAATAGTAGTGCACCCTATTCCCTATGGGCCCTGGTCAATAGTAGTCCACTATATGAGGGAAGGGTTGGCATTTGGGAAGCACACTACAGATGTAGGATCTTAATTTGATCACAATTTTGTTGCCGAGAATTGTCCTGCACTACAGGAAATGCAAACTCAGTGTATTTTAGGTTTTAAAAGTATTCTAAAGTTTGTAATTTACACTTTAAAAAATGTCAGATTTGATTTGCCCCCAACAAACAATATCAATGAATTATCCAATTATCCAAAAGTGTTCTCCTTTAAAGATGACTTCTGTCTATCATGTGTAGCTTTGCTAGACCTTACGCTGCTGCCCAATAAACTTCTGCACCCGGTACACAGCACCCGGTACACAGCACCCAGTACACAGCACAGGTATACAGATTTTTGATCTTAATTTGAGACAGTTTGCTACAGCAGCAAAAGAATCCTGGAGCCACAGGAAATGTGAAGTCTTGTGAATTATTACGTGGATTATAATTAATATTTCCTGTCGCTGCAGGATTCATTTCCTGCTGTAGACAGAAGAACACACAAATGAAGAATAGCTTAGATTGCATCTAAATGTAAAATGTTTCCTTCTGTCTAGATATTTTATTTCTTCAGTCTCCAGGAGACGGAGGGATGGAGGGATCGATGAAAGAAAAACAATCAGACCTTTTAGAAGGGGGAATGAGAGCAGGACAGATCAAGTTTACAACTGAGGCTTGGTACCAGAGGTGTTTTTGATGAACTCTCTGCGGAGTGTTTTATTGGGCTGACCTTTATATCTCCCTCCCTTCCCCAACCACTAGACAAGTCAAGTGTTGTTCTCCAACCACTAGACAAGTCAAGTGTTGTTCTCCAACCACTAGACAAGTCAAGTTTTGTTCCCCAACCACTAGACAAGTCAAGTGTTGTTCCCCAACCACTAGTGTTGTTCTCCAACTACTAGACAAGTCAAGTGTTGTTCTCCAACCACTAGACAAGTCAAGTTTTGTTCCCCAACCACTAGACAAGTCAAGTGTTGTTCCCCAACCACTAGTGTTGTTCTCCAACCACTAGACAAGTCAAGTGTTGTTCCCCAACCACTAGACAAGTCAAGTGTTGTTCCACAACCACTAGACAAGTCAAGTGTTGTTCCCCAACCACTAGACAAGTCAAGTGTTGTTCCCCAACCACTAGACAAGTCAAGTGTTGTTCCCCAACCACTAGACAGTCAAGTGTTGTTCCCCAACCACTAGACAAGTCAAGTGTTGTTCCCCAACCACTAGACAAGTCAAGTGTTGTTCCCCAACTACTAGACAAGTCAAGTGTTGTTCCCCAACCACTAGACAGTCAAGTGTTGTTCCACAACTACTAGACAAGTCAAGTGTTGTTCCCCAACCACTAGACAAGTCAAGTGTTGTTCTCCAACCACTAGACAAGTCAAGTTTTGTTCCCCAACCACTAGACAAGTCAAGTGTTGTTCCCCAACCACTAGTGTTGTTCTCCAACTACTAGACAAGTCAAGTGTTGTTCTCCAACCACTAGACAAGTCAAGTTTTGTTCCCCAACCACTAGACAAGTCAAGTGTTGTTCCCCAACCACTAGTGTTGTTCTCCAACCACTAGACAAGTCAAGTGTTGTTCCCCAACCACTAGACAAGTCAAGTGTTGTTCCACAACCACTAGACAAGTCAAGTGTTGTTCCCCAACCACTAGACAAGTCAAGTGTTGTTCCCCAACCACTAGACAAGTCAAGTGTTGTTCCCCAACCACTAGACAGTCAAGTGTTGTTCCCCAACCACTAGACAAGTCAAGTGTTGTTCCCCAACCACTAGACAAGTCAAGTGTTGTTCCCCAACTACTAGACAAGTCAAGTGTTGTTCCCCAACCACTAGACAGTCAAGTGTTGTTCCACAACTACTAGACAAGTCAAGTGTTGTTCCCCAACCACTAGACAAGTCAAGTGTTGTTCTCCAACTACTAGACAAGTCAAGTGTTGTTCCCCAACCACTAGACAAGTCAAGTGTTGTTCCCCAACCACTAGACATGTCAAGTGTTGTTCCCCAACCACTAGACAAGTCAAGTGTTGTTCCCCAACTACTAGACAGTCAAGTGTTGTTCTCCAACCACAAGACAAGTCAAGTGTTGTTCCCCAACCACTAGACAAGTCAAGTGTTGTTCCCCAACTACTAGACAGTCAAGTGTTGTTCTCCAACCACAAGACAAGTCAAGTGTTGTTCCCCAACCACTAGACAAGTCAAGTGTTGTTCCCCAACCACTAGACAAGTCAAGTGTTGTTCCCCAACCACTAGACAAGTCAAGTGTTGTTCCACAACCACTAGACAAGTCAAGTGTTGTTCCCCAACCACTAGACAAGTCAAGTGTTGTTCCCCAACCACTAGACAAGTCAAGTGTTGTTCTCCAACTACTAGACAAGTCAAGTGTTGTTCCCCAACCACTAGACAAGTCAAGTGTTGTTCCCCAACTACTAGACAAGTCAAGTGTTGTTCCCCAACCACTGGACAGTCAAGTGTTGTTCAAGAAAGCTTCAGAGAATGAGAAGAGAATTACCTTCACAGAATGATAAGAGAATTACCTTCACAGAATGAGAAGAGAATTACCTTCACAGAATGAGAAGAGAATTACCTTCACAGATTGAGAAGGTTAAAAGAAAGGACTCCCAGACAGACATTATATTTTATTAGACTCTGACCTTGAACCCTTACATACCTTTACACATCTATTTAAATCCATGTAATTATCAAATTAATACCAGAGGTAAAGAGGACCTGTCAGGTAACCGTTTCAGTTTGTCAAAATATGGGAGTTCACATGTTCACATCTATAACCCTATTCCTCATTCCAACCTTTAAAATGCAGTGCCTCAATTCATCAAATGAAATAAATCTCATACAAAATAGAGATTAGAGATTAAATGGTACTAATACCTCCCTCAATTCTATCAGCGGTAGATTGGGGCAGAGAGGGAGGTGGAAATATGCATAAAACGCCAGCGTAATCCACGTTGGAAATACCTTGTTCTGACAAACGGGATTAAGGGATGTAGGTTTGGCTCAGAGAGGATAGGGAGCGTGTGCATGCATTCATGTCCCGAGGCCTAGTGAATCCATTTACATTTCTGTTAGGTTGTTTCCACACTTCACTATATTTACCTGTATGGAGGTCAAAGGTTATACAGGCCTCTAAACCACTGCCAGGTATCCTGATTATGGAGGTCAAAGGTTATACAGGCCTCTAAATAACCACTGCCAGGTATCCTGATTATGGAGGTCAAAGGTTATACAGGCCTCTAAATAACCACTACCAGGTATCCTGATTATAGAGGTCAAAGGTTCTACAGGCCTCTAAATAACCACTACCAGGTATCCTGATTATGGAGGTCAAAGGTTATACAGGCCTCTAAATAACCACTACCAGGTATCCTGATTGAGGTCAAAGGTTCTACAGGCCTCTAAATAACCGCTACCAGGCATCCTGATTATAGAGGTCAAAGGTTATACAGGCCTCTAAATAACCACTACCAGGTATCCTGATTATAGAGTTCAAAGGTTATACAGGCCTCTAAATAACCACTGCCAGGTATCCTGATTATGGAGGTCAAAGGTTATACAGGCCTCTAAATAACTACTACCAGGTATCCTGATTATAGAGGTCAAAGGTTATACAGGCCTCTAAATAACCACTACCAGGTATCCTGATTATAGAGGTCAAAGGTTATACAGGCCTCTAAATAACCACTACCAGGTATCCTGATTATGGAGGTCAAAGGTTCTACCGACCTCTAAATAACCACTACCAGGTATCCTGATTATGGAGGTCAAAGGTTATACAGGCCTCTAAATAACCACTGCCAGGTATCCTGATTATGGAGATCAAAGGTTCTACCGACCTCTAAATAACCACTACCAGGTATCCTGATTATGGAGGTCAAAGGCTCTACAGGCCTCTAAATGACCACTGACAGGTATCCTTCTGGGTGGAATTGAAGTCGGAAAAGGAAAAGAGAGAGAATGACTAGAGAGAGAGAGAGAGACAGAGAGAGAAGAGGAAGAGAGAGAGAATAGGAAAAGAGAGAGAGAGAGAGAGAAATAGAGAAAAGAAGATCAAGAGAAGCGAGAGAGAGAGGAGAGAGAATAGGAAAAGAGAGAGAGAGAAATAGAGAAAAGAAGAGCAAGAGAGAGGAGAGAGAGAGAGAAATAGAGAAAAGAAGAGCAAGAGAGAGAGGAGAGAGAGAGGAGAGAGAGAATAGGAAAAGAGCGAGAAGAGGAAAAGAAAGGGAGAGCGAGAGAATAGGAAGAGAGAGAATAGGAAGAGAGAGAATAGGAAGAGAGAGAATAGGAAGAGAGAGAATAGGAAGAGAGAGAGAGAATATGAAGAGAGATAATAGGAAGAGAGAGAATAGGAAGAGAGAGAATAGGAAGAGAGAGAGAGAGAATAGGAAGAGAGAGAATAGGAAGAGAGAGAATAGCAAGAGAGAGAATAGGAAGAGAGAGAGAGAATATGAAGAGAGAGAATAGGAAGAGAGAGAATAGGAAGAGAGAGAATAGGAAGAGAGAGAATAGGAAGAGAGAGAGAGAATAGGAAGAGAGAGAGAGAATAGGAAGAGAGAGAATAGGAAGAGAGAGAATAGGAAGAGAGAGAATAGGAAGAGAGAGAATAGGAAGAGAGAGAATAGGAAGAGAGAGAATAGGAAGAGAGAGAGAGAATAGGAAGAGAGAGAATAGGAAGAGAGAGAATAGAAAGAGAGAGAGAGAATAGAAAGAGAGAGAGAGAGAATAGGAAGAGAGAGAGAGAATAGGAAGATAGAGAATAGGAAGAGAGAGAATAGAAAGAAAGAGAGAGAATAGAAAGAGAGAGAGAGAATAGGAAGAGAGAGAGAGAATAGAAAGAAAGAGAGAGAATAGAAAGAGAGAGAGAGAATAGGAAGAGAGAGAGAGAATAGAAAGAGAGAGAGAGCCCCTTGACAGGTGTGGAAGTGAAAGCACCGGGACCCATAGGGCTCTGGTCAAAAGTATTTCATTGCTGTATATAGGTACTGCTGTGCTATTTGGGACGCAGATGTAGAGTGGGAAGAGGACCAAGACAGATCTTTAAAAAATAAAATAATGAAATTGTAGAATGCATCGTCATTACATTGTCTGTGTAGGGTCAGCTTGTATCAGCGGTGTCAGGTGGCCTCGAGGTTAGAGGTTAGAGCGTTGGGGCAGTAACAGTCGCCGATTCGAAATCCAGAGCCAACAAGATGAAAAGTCTATCGTTGTGCAGAGGGGCACTTAACCCCCACCCAACCGGTCCAGGGACACTGGAAAATGGTGGACCATGGCTCTGACCTGAACTCTCTGTGGGTGTCTCAGGGGGAGTTGGGGTATGCAAGAAACAGCCATCCCTCCCCACACTCAGTCACAAATCCACACCAGGTTGAAGCCAGTGTATTGGAGTGTGTGTGAACGACGTCACACATGCACACGTGATGGTGCACTTCAATCACACAGTACTTTTCTGGGATCAAGGGCTCTATTCAAACTGTAAAAGTCAACCCCTCTACACACAGAGCTGTCTTAGATAGGGCCCCTCTACACACAGAGCTGTCCTAGAGAGGGCCCCTCCACACACAGAGCAGCTCTAAGGTTCTCACTGACAGATTCAGGGTAATGCCTTCTGTAAGATCAGTGCAGGTTACCCAGGCACACAGTCCTACCAGGATATATTCAGTCCTACCAGGATATTCAGTCCTACCAGGATATATTCAGTCCTACCAGCATATATTAAGTCCTACCAGGATATATTCAGTCCTACCAGGATATATTCAGTCCTACCAGGATATATTCAGTCCTACCAGCATATATTAAGTCCTACCAGGATATATTCAGTCCTACCAGGATATATTCAGTCCTACCAGCATATATTCAGTCCTACCAGGCACACAGTCCTACCAGGATATTCATTCCTACCAGGATATATTCAGTCCTACCAGCGCACAGTCCTACTAGGATATTCAGTCCTACCATGATATTTAATCCTACCAGGATATTCAGTCCTACCAGGATATTCAGTCCTACCAGGATATTTAATCCTACCAGGATATTCAGTCCTACCAGGATATTCAGTCCTACCAGGATATTCAGTCCTACCAGGATATTTAATCCTACCAGGATATTCAGTCCTACCAGGAAAATCCTACCAGGATATTTAATCCCAGCATGCCGACTCTATCCTCTCTTAATGATGTTAAGTAAAATAACGTCATGCACATCATTTCCAAGCAGGCAAAATTACAGTTGGGAATTTATATATTTTTGCAAACAAAATGTTTATAGTGCATTATGTGGAATATCTCATTCAAAATGTCAACTAGATGTATCTATATTCTTATTTTATTATACATGATTAGCATATTTAACATGGTTGCATATTCTCGGTATTATTAATGTGATCATATATTCAAAACAATGTTTAGCTTTTTTTTTAACTTACATACATAACACATAGCTTATCATATCAACCAATACACATGGATAAACATGGGGTACAAAACCAGGCACATTTACAACATAACATTGTTTACATTCGTTCACATTGATCCAGTGCAAACACAATACGACAGAGAAGCACAGCTCCTTCCCTGTAGGTATAGGTCACGTGACAGTTGTTGTGTTGTGACACCTCTGGTATTCACGATATGTTAACGCAATCAAATATACACTCTATACCAGTATAGTCAGACAGAGTAGTGTCCTGTCCAGGGGTAGTACTAGTACAGTAATCTATACCAGTATAGTCAGACAGACTAGTGTCCTGTCCAGGGAGTGTACTAGTACATTAATATATACCAGTATAGTCAGACAGACTAGTGTCTTGTCCAGGGGGTGTACTAGTACATTAATATATACCAGTATAGTCAGACAGACTAGTGTCCTGTCCAGGGGGTGTACTAGTATAGTAATATATACCAGTACAGTCAGACAGACTAGTGTCCTGTCCAGGGGTAGTACTAGTACATTAAGTTGCCTCACTCTTCAGAAACAGGAGACAGGCTCCTGCCCTTTGGTTCGCTCTGGCTTGGACAAGGGGGTGTACTAGTACATTAAGTTGCCTCACTCTTCAGAAACAGGAGACAGGCTCCTGCCCTTTGGTTCACTCTGGCTTGGACAAGGGGGTGTACTAGTACATTAAGTTGCCTCACTCTTCAGAAACAGGAGGCAGGCTCCTGTCCTTTGGTTCACTCTGGCTTGGACAAGGCTTTCTTATTTTGCCAGTATGCTCACAGAGTAAGACACTGCTCTAGAGAGATACTACTATGATCACTCTATGGTTCTGTGCTCCAAATGGCACCCTATTCCCTACATATTACACTACTTTTAACCACAGCCCTATGGGCTCTGGTCAATAGTAGTGCACTATATAGGGAATAGGGTGCCTTACCTTTTGGGACGCCTGCCTACATCAGTGATTAATTAATACAACCTTAGTTCTCCAGAGGGATGAACGGTTCATAGTTAACTATGTGCTGAACGTAATGAGTTGGCAGATTACCTCATCGTATTAACAAGAGACCGGAAACAGAGTTGGAAACCAATTAGGAACATGTATCAACACCTTTCTCCTCCATTGCCAGCAGTATGATTATGAAGAAACAAACAAATGAAAAGAAAATAAACAACATAATTCTCTACTTTTAAATGAAAGGGAACATTCTAGGCTAGGGAACATTCTAGGCTAGGGAACATACTAGGCTAGGGAACATACTAGGCTAGGGAACATTCTAGGCTAGGGAAGATTCTAGGCTAGGGAACATACTAGGCTAGGGAACATACTAGGCTAGGGAACATTCTAGGCTAGGGAACATTCTAGGCTAGGGAACATTCTAGGCTAGGGAACATACTAGGCTAGGGAACATTCTAGGCTAGGGAATACAATAGGCTAGGAAACATACTAGGCTAGGTAACATTCTAGGCTAGGGAATACAATTAGGCTAGCGAACATACTAGGCTAGGTAACATTCTAGGCTACGGAACATTCTAGGCTAGGGAACATTCTAGGCTAGGGAACATTCTAGGCTAGGGAACATTCCAGGCTAGGGAACATTCTAGGCTAGGGAACATTCTAGACTAGGGAACATTCTAGACTAGGGAACATTCTAGACTAGGGAACATTCTAGGCTAAGGAACATTCTAGACTAGGGGACATTTTCCAGATGCACAACCATCCCATAGGTCATGTGGAATTATACCAACTGTAAAAGACACATACTGTAAATGGTACATACTGTAAATGATACCTACTGTAAATGATACATACTGTAAATGGTACATACTGTAAATGGTACATACTGTAAATGATACCTACTGTAAATGATACATACTGTAAATGGTACATACTGTAAATGATACCTACTGTAAATGATACATACTGTAAATGATACCTACTGTAAATGGTACATACTGTAAATGATACATACTGTAAATGATACATACTGTAAATTATACATACTGTAAATGGTACATACTGTAAATTATACATACGGCAGGCTTACACCATGACTTCTCTGTTAAAGACAGTTAATTCCTCTGATTTGCCTCCAACACCTCTGCCCCTCCTCTCCTTGTCTCTTTCTAAAGGCCTGGGTTAGAAGGTTTCCCCTGCAGGTCAACTGTTGGTTGGTGAGCGAGGTAGTAGAGATGTTACAGGGAAACAGAAACGCTGGGAGAATATTCATCAGGTAGCTAAGCGCGTCACATAAAGTTTTAGCTGCTGTATGGGCACCAGCCATTCTCTGGTGAAACCCAGAGAGATGTGTTCCAGAGGGTCATTGGGGATCTAACAACGCATTAGTTTGACAGGAGGGAAGGGGATTGATATAGATTTCTGTAATGAAAAACTTTTGAGGAATCTACAGTGGAGCTTAATGCCACACTATTAGATCCACTCAACTCCCAGCAGGCAGGAGAACAGATGGAGAGAGTTGATGTTTCTGTACTCTATTATCTGGAGACAATCTCTTTATGATATGACCTTTAGGCTTATAGGGGAGGACAGGGGTGAGAGGGTCAAGCCTGAGAGACTGGTGCGCTACTCTACATAATACTGTATACATTGCCTTACTTGCTGTGTGGGGTCAATTGGTGCAAAAGCAATGACGAGCACCGGCATTTTTTTGTGAAGAGGGGAATTGGACTAAACAGGAAATGCAATATTCCTGCTACTGGGAGGAGTTAGAATGTGTTCCATCTGATACTACTGGGAGGAGTCAGAATGTGTTCCATCTGATACTACTGGGAGGAGTCAGAATGTGTTCCATCTGATACTACTGGGAGGAGTCAGAATGTGTTCCATCTGATACTACTGGGAGGAGTCAGAATGTGTTCCATCTGATACTACTGGGAGGAGTCAGAATGTATTCCATCTGATACTACTGGGAGGAGTCAGAATGTGTTCCATCTGATACTACTGGGAGGAGTCAGAATGTGTTCCATCTGATACTACTGGGAGGAGTCAGAATGTGTTCCATCTGATACTACTGGGAGGAGTCAGAATGTGTTCCATCTGATACTACTGGGAGGAGTCAGAATGTGTTCCATCTGATACTACTGGGAGGAGTCAGAATGTGTTCCATCTGATACTACTGGGAGGAGTCAGAATGTGTTCCATCTGATACTACTGGGAGGAGTCAGAATGTGTTCCATCTGATACTACTGGGAGGAGTCAGAATGTGTTCCATCTGATACTACTGGGAGGAGTCCGAATGTGTTCCATCTGATACTACTGGGAGGAGTCAGAATGTGTTCCATCTGATACTACTGGGAGGAGTCCGAATGTGTTCCATCTGATACTACTGGGAGGAGTCAGAACCCTGAAAATGATCATCTTAGTATATGTTTTTTAAAGCTAGTATTTTTTTATGTTTAAATTGAACAACAAAGTTAAAATAAATGTGTGATTTTTGTATATAGAGTAGAAACACTAACATAATAGGAGCCATTGGAGAGAAGATTCAATCTGAACGTACTATTTATATGTAGATACAGATTGATTTTGAAATACTAACGTAGTGAGAGCTACTGAAGATCTGCATTGTCTTCAGTAACAATGGGACGAATGCCAACCAACACTGTTTCTTCTGTAGCTCGGTCTGTTTCCGTGGCTCGGGGCTCAGAGAAGCTCAGACAGAGAAATGCCACGTCCCAAAACCTGCAGTCTGGAAAGGTCAGTGTCTTGGCCACTACAGACCTCTCACAGGGTCAGGATGTTGACATTTTATTCAGTTCTCTCACTTTATCCCCAGGATCTCAGCAGGATTTGGCCAGTATTGCTTATTGTGTGAAGTTTCTTCAGTTGTTTTTTTTTAGTTTAGTCCAACTTCTAGACCTTCTCCTGTTTAGATCAGGAAGCTGGCCAGCTCAGATTCAGTTGAAGAGATCTCCCGCTCAGTTCAACACACGACATAGAAAGATCACTGTTCGTATTGTTCACAGACACATCCATCAGCCTAGTTTCATGCAAAAGGATGATCAGAAATGCAACATCATGTTTTGAAGAAGGTAATGTACAAAACCCGTACAGTCTCTCTCATGAACACTCCCTCCATCTTGGTTCGAGAGACCACGGAGAAAAGGTTACCACCTCTTTCCGGAAACAACCGAAAACAAGATGGCGTTTGTTTTCCAGTGGAGTTTTCCCTTTGCCCTAGAAAACATAGGTAGCTGAGATGGCATACAAACTATATGCTGTTCCCTCCTCCAGGCTCTACTGTACAATCTCAATGGTACACACACACACACACACACACAACATGAACTGACGCCATGTTTAAAGATAAGAGGACTATTCACAACACAACCAACTGTACAGACGGTCTGCTACTTTATACAAGGATCTAGACAGCATTGTGATGAGCTACTCTCAAGACAGCTAGCTGTCTGTCTGTCTGCTCCGGGTTCATTATTGTTTTCAACTACAAACCAGCAACTACGATTTAGAACATATTATACAGAAAAGTCTTTGTACCCAAATGGCACCCTATTCCCTATATAGTGCACAACTTTTGATTAGGGCCCATAGAGAATAGGGTGCCATTTGGGATGTAGGGAAGGTTTCTTCAGGGAAGGTTTTTAGGCATTCAGGCCTTGTCATAATAATGCTGTGTGATATAGGGAAGGTTTTCAGGCATTCAGGCCTTGTCATAATAATGCTGTGTGATGCAGGGAAGGTTTTCAGGCATTCAGGCCTTGTCATAATAATGCTGTGTGATGCAGGGAAGGTTTTCAGGCATTCAGGCCTTGTCATAATAATGCTGTGTGATGCAGGGAAGGTTTTCAGGCATTCAGGCCTTGTCATAATAATGCTGTGTGATGCAGGGAAGCTACGCCTCATAGAATCCCATTCATTGCTTCGCCTGATAGCTTTCATTCATCTTTTTTTCTGTTATGTTGAATAAGAATCATTATATCTACATTTTATATCAGTTCCTTTTGTCTTTTTCATCAGACATTATTAATATTGAAATAACATGAGTTTAGGGAATAATGTTTCTTTGAAGAGCTTTACAATTAGGTGCAAAACAATATAATCATATCTCATTAAGATTCAGCTATTAGTGGACGAAACGCCAATGTTTCCAGACGTCAATCTGCTCCATTTTAAATAGACATCCTGAGAGGTTGAACCAACAGTGTATCAAAAATAAATAGCTATACCCCCCCCCCCCCCCACACTCTATAGTGCTTTAGTTGTGACAGAATGGCTGTCTGGTGGTATTGAACAGATTCTTCCCTGGTTTTCCTTCTCACTCAGCTGTGTGGAGAGGAACCCAGACTGTCGTTAGTTAGCGTCCCGTGTACACAAAATCTGAAGAGAGTAAGACAAACAAAAGGCACATTTAGTCAAATATTATGTCAAAAACACACGTGTACTAAATGTACCCTTCCGTATGATTAAGTTGTTTAGACGGTTTAGGGGATTATCGTTTTAGCGACTCAAAATGGAACTGTGATTAAAGACATAGAGTTAGACATACTAGAATGGGATATTGCCATCAAGTCTATGTTCTCTGGTGGGGGGACCAGCTGCCACGTTGGCTTTGTCCGTTCCTGTCATGGTAATTCTATTGGTAGGCTTACAGCCGTCTGTCCGTTCCAGTCATGGTAATTCTATTGGTAGGCTTACAGCCGTCTGTCCGTTCCAGTCATGGTAATTCTATTGGTAGACCTATATCTATAGTCTGGATATATAGTCCTGGTATGGTGGTATAGTCTTACCATGGTAGTAGTCTGGATATATAGTCTTGGTACAGTCTTACCATGGTAGCAGACTGGATATATAGTCTTGGTATGGGGGTATAGTCTTACCATGGTAGTAGTCTGGATATATAGTCTTGGTACAGTCTTACCATGGTAGCAGACTGGATATATAGTCTTGGTATGGTGGTATAGTGTTACCATGGTAGTAGTCTGGATATATAGTCTTGGAATGGGGGTATAGTCTTACCATGGTAGTAGTCTGGATATATAGTCTTGGTATGGTGGTATAGTCTTACCATGGTAGTAGACTGGATATATAGTCTTGGTATGGTGGTACAGTCCTACCATGGTAGTAGTCTGGATATATAGTCTTGGTATGGTGGTATAGTCTTACCATGGTAGTAGTCTGGATATATAGTCTTGGTATGGTGGTATAGTCTTACCATGGTAGTAGACTGGATATATAGTCTTGGTATGGGGGTAAAGTCCTACCATGGTAGTAGTCTGGATATATAGTCTTGGTATAGTCTTACCATGGTAGTAGTCTGGATATATAGTCTTGGTATGGTGTTATAGTCTTACCATGGTAGTAGTCTGGATATATAGTCTTGGTATGGTGGTATAGTCTTACCATGGTAGTAGACTGGATATATAGTCTTAGTATAGTCTTACCATGGTAGTAGTCTGGATATATAGTCTTAGTATAGTCTTACCATGGTAGTAGTCTGGATATATAGTCTTGGTATGTTGGTATAGTCTTACCATGGTAGTAGTCTGGATATATAGTCTTGGTATAGTCTTACCATGGTAGTAGTCTGGATATATAGTCTTGGTATGGTGTTATAGTCTTACCATGGTAGTAGTCTGGATATATAGTCTTGGTATGGTGGTATAGTCTTACCATGGTAGTAGACTGGATATATAGTCTTGGTATGGTGGTACAGTCCTACCATGGTAGTAGTCTGGATATATAGTCTTGGTATGGTGGTATAGTCTTACCATGGTAGTAGTCTGGATATATAGTCTTGGTATGGTGGTATAGTCTTACCATGGTAGTAGACTGGATATATAGTCTTGGTATGGTGGTATAGTCTTACCATGGCAGTAGTCTGGATATATAGTCTTAGTATAGTCTTACCATGGTAGTAGTCTGGATATATAGTCTTGGTATGTTGGTATAGTCTTACCATGGTAGTAGTCTGGATATATAGTCTTGGTATAGTCTTACCATGGTAGTAGACTGGATATATAGTCTTGGTATAGTCTTACCATGGTAGTAGTCTGGATATATAGTCTTGGTATGGGGGTATAGTCTTACCATGTTAGTAGTCTGGATATATAGTCTTGGTATGGGGGTATAGTCTTACCATGGTAGTAGTCTGGATATATAGTCTTGGTATGGGGGTATAGTCTTACCATGTTAGTAGTCTGGATATATAGTCTTGGTATGGTGTTATAGTCTTACCATGGTAGTAGTCTGGATATATAGTCTTGGTATGGGGGTATAGTCTTACCATGGTAGTAGTCTGGATATATAGTCTTGGTATAGTCTTACCATGGTAGTAGTCTGGATATATAGTCTTGGTATAGTCTTACCATGGTAGTAGTCTGGATATATAGTCTTGGTATGGTGGTGTAGTCTTACCATGGTAGTAGTCTGGATATATAGTCTTGGTATGGTGGTATAGTCTTACCATGGTAGTAGTCTGGATATATAGTCTTGGTATGGGGGTAAAGTCCTACCATGGTAGTAGTCTGGATATATAGTCTTGGTATAGTCTTACCATGGTAGTAGTCTGGATATATAGTCTTGGTAATGTGGTATAGTCTTACCATGGTAGTAGTCTGGATATATAGTCTTGGTATGGGGGTAAAGTCCTACCATGGTAGTAGTCTGGATATATAGTCTTGGTATAGTCTTACCATGGTAGTAGTCTGGATATATAGTCTTGGTATGGTGGTATAGTCTTACCATGGTAGTAGTCTGGATATATAGTCTTGGTATGGGGGTAAAGTCCTACCATGGTAGTAGTCTGGATATATAGTCTTGGTATAGTCTTACCATGGTAATAGTCTGGATATATAGTATTGGTATGGTGGTATAGTCTTACCATGGTAGTAGTCTGGATATATAGTCTTAGTATAGTCTTACCATGGTAGTAGTCTGGATATATAGTCTTGGTATAGTCCTACCATGGTAGTAGTCTGGATATATAGTCTTGGTATAGTCTTACCATGGTAGTAGTCTGGATATATAGTCTTGGTATGGTGGTATAGTCTTACCATGGTAGTAGTCTGGATATATAGTCTTAGTATAGTCTTACCATGGTAGTAGTCTGGATATATAGTCTTGGTATAGTCCTACCATGGTAGTAGTCTGGATATATAGTCTTGGTATAGTCTTACCATGGTAGTAGTCTGGATATATAGTCTTGGTATGGTGGTATAGTCTTACCATGGTAGTAGTCTGGATATATAGTCTTAGTATAGTCTTACCATGGTAGTAGTCTGGATATATAGTCTTGGTATAGTCCTACCATGGTAGTAGTCTGGATATATAGTCTTGGTATGGTGGTAAAGTCCTACCATGGTAGTAGTCTGGATATATAGTCTTGGTATAGTCTTACCATGGTAATAGTCTGGATATATAGTCTTGGTATGGTGGTACAGTCCTACCATGGTAGTAGTCTGGATATATAGTCTTGGTATGGGGGTATAGTCTTACCATGGTAGTAGTCTGGATATATAGTCTTGGTATAGTCTAACCATGGTAGTAGTCTGGATATATAGTCTTGGTATAGTCTTACCATGGTAGTAGTCTGGATATATAGTCTTGGTATGGTGGTACAGTCCTACCATGGTAGTAGTCTGGATATATAGTCTTGGTATGGTGGTGTAGTCTTACCACGGTAGTAGTCTGGATATATAGTCTTGGTATGTTGGTATAGTCTTACCACGGTAGTAGTCTGGGTTGAAGTTCTCATAGATGGGGTAGAGAGGGTTCTCCTGCTCACTACGGAGCTTCCTGGCTCTCAGGACATCTCGAACACACTGGTGGAGGAAGGAGTACTGGTACTGTGGGGAGGACAGCATTCACATCAATATCAGCAATACTACTGTTCATCTACTGTGGGGAGGACAGCATTCACATCAATATCACCAATACTACTGTTAATCTGCTGTGGGGAGAACAGCATTCACACCAATACTACTGTTCATCTACTGTGGGGAGGACAGCATTCACATCAATATCACCAATACTACTGTTCATCTGCTGTGGGGAGGACAGCATTCACATCAATACTACTGTTCATCTGCTGTGGGGAGGACAGCATTCACACCAATACTACTGTTCATCTACTGTGGGGAGGACAGCATTCACATCAATACTATTGTTCATCTGCTGTGGGGAGGACAGCATTCACATCAATACTACTGTTCATCTACTGTGAGGAGGACAGCATTCACATCAATACTACTGTTCATCTACTGTGAGGAGGACAGCATTCACATCAATACTACTGTTCATCTGCTGTGGGGAGGACAGCATTCACACCAATACTACTGTTCATCTGCTGTGGGGAGGACAGCATTCACATCAATACTACTGTTCATCTACTGTGGGGAGGACAGCATTCACATCAATACTATTGTTCATCTGCTGTGGGGAGGACAGCATTCACATCAATACTACTGTTCATCTGCTGTGGGGAGGACAGCATTCACATCAATACTACTGTTCATCTACTGTGGGGAGGACAGCATTCACATCAATACTACTGTTCATCTACTGTGGGGAGGACAGCATTCACATCAATACTACTGTTCATCTACTGTGGGGAGGACAGCATTCACATCAATACTACTGTTCATCTACTGTGGGGAGGACAGCATTCACATCAATACTACTGTTCATCTACTGTGGGGAGGATAGCATTCACACCAATACTACTGTTCATCTACTGTGGGGAGGACAGCATTCACATCAATATCACCAATACTACTGTTCATCTGCTGTGGGGAGGACAGCATTCACACCAATACTACTGTTCATCTACTGTGGGGAGGACAGCATTCACATCAATACTACTGTTCATCTACTGTGGGGAGGACAGGATTCACACCAATACTACTGTTCATCTACTGTGGGGAGGACAGCATTCACATCAATATCACCAATACTACTGTTCATCTGCTGTGGGGAGGACAGCATTCACACCAATACTACTGTTCATCTACTGTGGGGAGGACAGCATTCACATCAATACTACTGTTCATCTACTGTGGGGAGGACAGCATTCACATCAATACTACTGTTCATGCAACATGTCTGCTAAATGCGTTGTGCCTTTGCCATTTTGACAACAGACTGTGTTATCCCACTAAGCTAAAGCCTAGGCATTATGATTGGGGAGCTATTGCAAGACGTTGTGTCTCAGGCACAAACATTGTGCTATCATTACCACTGCATAGGATATCAATGGGATGAAGCCTTCCCTTTGATTCTGCTGAAACACGACTTTCTGATACACATCCCCATTTATTATTCCTGGCTATATATTATCTCTGGCTATATATTATCACTGGCTACATATTATCACTGGCTACATATTATCACGTATATATTATCACTGGCTATATAATATCACTGGCTATATAATATCACTGGCTATATATTATCACTGGCTATATATTATCTCTGGCTATATAATATCACTTGTATATTATCACCGACTATATATTATCACTTAAATATTATCATTTACATATTATCACTTATATATTATCATTTATATGTTATCACTGGCTAAATAATATCACTGGCTATATATTATCACTGGCTATATATTATCACTGGCTAAATAATATCACTGGCTAAATAATATCACTGGCTATATATTATCACTGGCTATATATTATCACTGGCTATATATTATCACTGGCTATATAATATCATTGGCTATATATTATCACTGGCTATATATTGTCACTGGCTATATATTATCACTGGCTAAATCATATCACTGGCTAAATAATATCACTGGCTCTATATTATCACTGGCTACATAATATCACTGGCTATATATTATCACTTAATATTATCACTGGCTATATAATATCTTTGGCTATATATTATCACTGGCTATATAATATCACTGGCTATATAATATCACTGGCTGTATAATATCACTGGGGATCACTGGCAATATATTATCCCTGGCTATATAATATCACTGGCTATATTATATCATTGGGGATCACTGGCTATATATTATCACTGGCTATATATTATCACTGGCTATTTATTATCACTGGCTATATATTATCACTGGCTATATATTATCACTGGGGATCACTGGCTATATATTATCACTGGCTATATATTATCACTGGCTATATATTATCACTGGCTATTTATTATCACTGGCTATATATTATCACTGGCTATATATTATCACTGGCTATATATTATCACTGGCTACATATTATCACTTATATATTATCACTGGCTATATATTATCACTGGGTATCACTGGCTATATATTATCACTGGCTATATATTTTCACTGGGTATATAATATCTCTGGCTATATGTCATCACTGGCTATATATTATCACTGGCTATATAATATCTCTGGCTATATATTATCACTGGCTATATAATATCATTGGCTATATATTATCCCTGGCTATATATATATAATATATATATTTATCACTGGGTATCACTGGCTATATATTATCACTGGCTATATATTATCACTGGGTATCACTGGCTATATATTATCACTGGCTATATATTATCACTGGCTATATATTATCACTGGCTATATATTATCACTGGCTATATATTATCACTGGGTATCACTGGCTAACATTGACGTTCATTATACTCATGGAAATGTACCAGCTGATGGAAACAGTAGTGTTGAATGAGCTGAGGGTTTTATCCGGCGTTACCTCTGTTTGCACCATGTGAGAGCGGTGCAGTCGGAGGTCAAACACACAGCCGTAGACGTCCACTGTTCCTATGCTGTCCAGCTGTTGAAGGACCCGGTCCAGAACCATGAACGTCCCTGTACGACCCACTCCAGCACTGAGGGAGAGAGAGAGAGAGAGAAGAGTGATTCATGTAGTTTACATAACATTTACCATTGACGTCCATGTATTTATACACTTGCGGTAAGTCATATTAAAATCATTTGATATTGGTTTTTAATTTAATTGGTGTGCCTAAACAGCTACCATCCTGATTGAAGGATTTCTCCTTTGACACGCACACACACACACACACACACACACAGTAATGATAAATGATGACGGTGAATCACAATCCATCACCCAGGACGCTGCACATAACATCATTCCAGCTGGACGCTTCACTGAAACACAGTACACCAGTACTAACAGAGTTCTCTCTCCACTTTGACGGCACATCTAACATCTTGGACATAAAGGGGAGCTGGTCAGGGTCAGTAGATCTCTGGTCTAGGCTCTAGACATCACCAACAGTGATGGAATGGCAGTCTCCTGTAGCTGAGAGCGATAAAGAGTCACCGCCGAGTAATGGACTCTCCTCTGGGGGAAAAACGACCCTTACTTACTTCTCCTTCCTGTAAAGTGTGTTGTGGCTTATCTGTGAACTTTACATTCCTGTTGATCTGAACCTGAAGGAGTGTAGAGCACCATCGGCCAGGTTCATCTCATTTCTGTCTATATAGAGCTGAGGGTGGTCCAGACACCATCAGCCAGGTTCATCTCATTTCTGTCTATATAGAGCTGAGGGTGGTCCAGTTCACCATCGGCCAGGTTCATCTCATTTCTGTCTATATAGAGCTGAGGGTGGTCCTGATCACCATCAGCCAGGTTCATACATTAAAAACCAAAGTCTATCAGAATTCCAGTCATTCCAATACATGTTATACCCCTTGGTCTTCAGGAATAGGACTTGTTAATATGGAAGTATAGATCAGCCTAGTTGTTTAACCCGAGGCCAAACATTCCCTCATTGTGAAAAGTAATTAAGGTCTGAAAGGACTGAGGAAGAGGCAAACATCCTGCTTATCGATCAAAACTAAGGACTTATTAGCCAGCCCTGGAGGACCGATTGGGCTCATTGAGTTGAAAAATAAATGCTGCGCTCATGGAATGAAAAGTGCTATTTACACGTGAAACATGCTTGGCATATGCTGCGTTTGTTACAGGCCTATTGTTGACCTTTTTGTTGGCTTTGATATATTGACAATATGCAGCTGTTTTAAAGGGCAAATCCACAGATGAAACAATAACAAAATGGACGCTCCGCCTCTGCTTTGGTAAAAAGCTGAGGGATGGGCCTGGAGAAATGTAACCACTCTCGGGTTAATAGACAGAGCTATGGATGCGAGGACTGACCCTCCATGATGTCACAATGATTGTTTTAACCATGTTATGAGGCCTGTTTACATTTACAATGTTTACAAACATGGTGGAAAACAAACATATATTTTGGGTTCAGTGTGACAGTTGAACTAAACTCATGAGGCATTTATAAGTTATATTCTTCAAGAATCAATGGATATATGCAAATATACATTTATAAATAGAAAAAATGGATGTAGCAACTACATAACGTCTCTTTAAGTCAATCCAATCCAAAGTGTGTGAGTTTGAGCGTGTGTTCATTAGGTCTATGGATTTTAACTTTTTTATCAGCTTGAATTAGATTGAGCGATAAAAGCCCCACTTTTATTCTATAGGCTGGGATCCTCACTATACAGCTGTTATTCTATAGGCTGGGATCCTCACTATACAGCTGTTATTCTATAGGCTGGGATCCTCACTATACAGCTGTTATTCTATAGGCTGGGATCCACACTATACAGCTGTTATTCTATAGGCTGGGATCCACACTATACAGCTGTTATTCTATAGGCTGGGATCCACACTATACAGCTGTTATTCTATAGGCTGGGATCCTCACTATACAGCTGTTATTCTATAGGCTGGGATCCACACTATACAGCTGTTATTCTATAGGCTGGGATCCACACTATACAGCTGTTATTCTATAGGCTGGGATCCACACTATACAGCTGTTATTCTATAGGCTGGGATCCACACTATACAGCTGTTATTCTATAGGCTGGGATCCTCACTATACAGCTGTTATTCTATAGGCTGGGATCCTCACTATACAACTGTTATTCTATAGGCTGGGATCCTCACTATACAGCTGTTATTCTATGGGCTGGGATCCTCACTATACAGCTGTTATTCTATAGGCTGGGATCCACACTATACAGCTGTTATTCTATAGGCTGGGATCCACACTATACAGCTGTTATTCTATAGGCTGGGATCCACACTATACAGCTGTTATTCTATAGGCTGGGATCCTCACTATACAGCTGTTATTCTATAGGCTGGGATCCACACTATACAGCTGTTATTCTATAGGCTGGGATCCACACTATACAGCTGTTATTCTATAGGCTGGGATCCACACTATACAGCTGTTATTCTATAGGCTGGGATCCTCACTATACAGCTGTTATTCTATAGGCTGGGATCCACACTATACAGCTGTTATTCTATAGGCTGGGATCCACACTATACAGCTGTTATTCTATAGGCTGGGATCCACACTATACAGCTGTTATTCTATAGGCTGGGATCCACACTATGCAGCTGTTATTCTATAGGCTGGGATCCACACTATACAGCTGTTATTCTATAGGCTGGGATCCTCACTATACAGCTGTTATTCTATAGGCTGGGATCCTCACTATACAGCTGTTATTCTATAGGCTGGGATCCTCACTATACAGCTGTTATTCCATAGGCTGGGATCCACACTATACAGCTGTTATTCTATAGGCTGGGATCCACACTATACAGCTGTTATTCTATAGGCTGGGATCCACACTATACAGCTGTTATTCTATAGGCTGGGATCCTCACTATACAGCTGTTATTCTATAGGCTGGGATCCACACTATACAGCTGTTATTCTATAGGCTGGGATCCACACTATACAGCTGTTATTCTATAGGCTGGGATCCTCACTATACAGCTGTTATTCTATAGGCTGGGATCCACACTATACAGCTGTTATTCTATAGGCTGGGATCCTCACTATACAGCTGTTATTCTATAGGCTGGGATCCACACTATACAGCTGTTATTCTATAGGCTGGGATCCACACTATACAGCTGTTATTCTATAGGCTGGGATCCTCACTATACAGCTGTTATTCTATAGGCTGGGATCCACACTATACAGCTGTTATTCTATAGGCTGGGATCCACACTATACAGCTGTTATTCTATAGGCTGGGATCCTCACTATACAGCTGTTATTCTATAGGCTGGGATCCACACTATACAGCTGTTATTCTATAGGCTGGGATCCACACTATGCAGCTGTTATTCTATAGGCTGGGATCCACACTATACAGCTGTTATTCTATAGGCTGGGATCCTCACTATACAGCTGTTATTCTATAGGCTGGGATCCTCACTATACAGCTGTTATTCTATAGGCTGGGATCCTCACTATACAGCTGTTATTCCATAGGCTGGGATCCACACTATACAGCTGTTATTCTATAGGCTGGGATCCACACTATACAGCTGTTATTCTATAGGCTGGGATCCACACTATACAGCTGTTATTCTATAGGCTGGGATCCTCACTATACAGCTGTTATTCTATAGGCTGGGATCCACACTATACAGCTGTTATTCTATAGGCTGGGATCCACACTATACAGCTGTTATTCTATAGGCTGGGATCCTCACTATACAGCTGTTATTCTATAGGCTGGGATCCTCACTATACAGCTGTTATTCTATAGGCTGGGATCCTCACTATACAGCTGTTATTCTATAGGCTGGGATCCACAGTATACAGCTGTTATTCCATAGGCTGGGATCCACACTATACAGCTGTTATTCCATAGGCTGGGATCCACACTGTTATTCTATAGGCTGGAATCCACACTATGCAACTGTTGCCAGAGCACGTTTTAACTGACTGTCCACTGGTTTCAAAAACAATGATTGACAGGCAGCTTAAACTTATTGAATTAATCTATTATTGGGTTCAAATACACATTTAGATTTGTGAACAGTCGTCCACAACAACCACAATCCGTACGGCGCAAATAGCTAAATGAGACAGCAGCAGTGTGATTCACATCAATACGCTGTGTAGATAACAATAAGAAGTCATATCTGTATCGCCGTAGACAACACCACTGATGTCATCCTGACCTCCAAGCGTTTATTCAAGTTGGATCATCTTTGGATGCCGACAGCAGTCGCTCCATTGGAAGACACAGCTTGGACTGTAGCCTACAAACCCCTATTCCTGCTCTTTTCCCACAATCCATCAAACACATTTGGTGTGTCATCATAGTGGTCTCTGATTGGTGGTCAGACTCTCTCAGGTGGAACAAACTTAAACTTCCACCTTTTTTCAACGCTGATTTGAATGTCATTGACAAAACAGAGAAGTGTCAAAGATTTTTTTTATTCTCGCAAACATCTTTTTATTTTTAAAGTAATCCTCGAAGTAATCATCTAGTTTTTCAAAAGTATCTGATTACAATATTTTAGCTGGTAACGAATTACAGTTACTGTTTCTGTTGTAATCCCTTATATGTAGTGGATTACTTGTCATCCGTTACTCCCCAACCCTGCGAGGGGACGAGTCTCATGTATGGAGCTGATCAATGATTAAACCGGCCTCAATACATTTTCTCACGTTGCTGGTCTTCTCTTTGACTGACGTCTGCCAAGGGGGAAA
Source organism: Oncorhynchus mykiss (assembly GCF_013265735.2). Lineage (NCBI taxonomy): Eukaryota > Metazoa > Chordata > Actinopteri > Salmoniformes > Salmonidae > Oncorhynchus > Oncorhynchus mykiss. Next base: position 66,430,007 of record NC_048579.1, read on the forward strand.
CTCTTTCTGATGGGAGATGAACCCTCTGACTCCGCTAACTTTACATCTACACAGGCATTGTTTCCTGTGTTTGAACACACACACACGCAAACGCACGCACACGCAAACGCACACGCACACACACACACACACACGCTCCACACCCTCCACACACACGCACACACCCTCCACACACACGCACACACCCTCCACACACACGCACACACCCTCCACACACACCCTCCACACACACACACCCACCCACCCACCCACCCCCACACACACACACACACACACACACACACACACACACACACACACACACACACACACACACACACACACACACACACACACACACACACACACACACACACACACACACACACACATCGATGTGGCCCTTCCACACACACACCGATGTGGCCCTTCCACACACACACCAATGTGGCCCTTCCACACACACACCGATGTGGCCCTTCCACACACACACCGATGTGGCCCTTCCACATACCTGCAGTGAACAACGGTGGCTCCAGTGCTGGGGGCCCTGTCGATGTAGTCTCTGACGGTCCGTACGAACTCAATGAGGGACTGGGTGGTCTCGGGGACCCCGTGGTCTGGCCACACCGTGTAGTGGAAGTGTCTCACCACCCGAGGGAAGCTGGGACGACCCTCCTGAAGAGACACAGGATGAGGGATGTTCAGGACAGGAAATGCAGGGTATATCCCTCTTCGGGGCTCCCGAGTTGCGCAGCGGTCTAAGGTACTGTATCTCAGTGCAAGAGACGACACTACAGTCCCTGGCTCAAATCCAGGCTGAATCACATCCGGCCGGGATTGGAAGTCCCATAGGGCGGCGCACAATTGGCCCAGCGTTGTCCGGGTTTGGCCGGGATAGGCCGTCATTGTAAATAAGATTTTGTTCTTAACTGACTTACCTAGTTAAATAAAAGGTTAAATAAAATATAAATAAATACATTTAAAAAAAATAAAGTCGGACCTCCACACCAGGTCTAGAATGTACTTTGTAGATCAGGATCTAAGCGATTAGAGGATTGAACAGTTTTATCTGTCTTGGTACTGATGGTTTATATAAAAACAGGTCGTCCTAATGAACTGAAAGCTCTTCAGTTGGGCTACAGCTTTCAATAGAGTGACAGTAACAGAGAAGCTGCCATATTATCTGAGGTGATTGTTTCTGAGGTGATTGTTACTGAGGTGATTGTTACTGAGGTGATTGTTACTGAGGTGATTGTTACTGAGGTGATTGTTACTGAGGTGATTGTTACTGAGGTGATTGTTACTGAGGTGATTGTTACTGAGGTGATTGTTTCTGAGGTGATTGTTTCTGAGGTGATTGTTACTGAGGTGATTGTTACTGAGGTGATTGTTACTGAGGTGATTGTTACTGAGGTGATTGTTTCTGAGGTGATTGTTTCTGAGGTGATTGTTACTGAGGTGATTGTTACTGAGGTGATTGTTACTGAGGTGAATGTTACTGAGGTGCTTGTTACTGAGGTGATTGTTACTGAGGTGATTGTTTCTGAGGTGATTGTTACTGAGGTGATTGTTACTGAGGTGATTGTTACTGAGGTGATTGTTACTGAGGTGATTGTTACTGAGGCGATTGTTACTGAGGTGATTGTTACTGAGGTGATTGTTACTGAGGTGATTGTTACTGAGGTGATTGTTACTGAGGTGATTGTTTCTGAGGTGAATGTTACTGAGGTGATTGTTACTGAGGTGATTGTTACTGAGGTGAATGTTACTGAGGTGATTGTTACTCACAGAGCTGATCTTGAACTCCCTGATTGTCCATTCAGCCAGGACAGACTCAGACAGCATTTGAACCACCAGGTCTCCATAGTACAGAGGCTCCCGGTCAGCCGGCCAGTAGTGGTCACACTTCACCTGGACGGGGACAACAATGGCCACGGTTAGGCCATTAGATCTCTTGATTTGTTGTCTGACTGTCTGACTGACTGACTGGTTGATTAAGGGATTGAGTTATTTATTGAATAGTTTGTTCATTTATTCATGTGTTCGTTTGTCCATCCCTCTATCCCCATCCATTCATCCATCTATCCCCATCCATTCATCCCTCTATCCCCATCCATTCATCCCTCTATCCCCATCCATTCATCCCTCTATCCCCATCCATTCATCCATCTATCCCCATCCATTCATCCATCTATCCCCATCCATTCATCACTCTATCCCCATCCAGTCATCCCTCTATCCCCATCCATTCATCCATCTATCCCCATCCATTCATCACTCTATCCCCATCCATTCATCCCTCTATCCCCATCAATTCATCCCTCTATCCCCATCCCTCTATCCCCATCCATTCATCCCTCTATCCCCATCCATTCACCCATCTATCCCCATCCATTCATCCATCTATCCCCATCCATTCATCACTCTATCCCCATCCATTCATCCCTGTATCCCCATCCATTCATCCCTCTATCCCCATCCATTCATCCCTCTATCCCCATCCATTCATCCCTCTATCCCCATCCAGTCATCCCTCTATCCCCATCCATTCATCCCTCTATCCCCATCCATTCATCCCTCTATCCCCATCCATTCATCCCTCTATCCACCCAAAATGTCCCACACAAAGTAAAGTCCAATAATATCAGACTTATGTCTAATCAAATCAAATTGGATTTGTCACAAGCGCTGAATACAACAGGTTTAGACCTCACCGTAAAATGCTTACTGGCAAGGCCTTAACCAACAATGCAGTTTTAAGAAAATATTTTCTAAACAAACTAAAGTAAAATAAAAACACAATAAAATAACAATAATGATAATAACAATAATAATACAGCGGGTACCGGTACCGAGTCAATGTGGGGGGGTACCGGTACCGAGTCAATGTGTGGGGGTACCGGTACCGAGTCAATGTGGGGGGGTACCGGTACCGAGTCAATGTGGGGGGGTACCGGTACCGAGTCAATGTGGGGGGGTACCGGTACCGAGTCAATGTGGGGGGGTACCGGTACCGAGTCAATGTGTGGGGGTACCGGTACCGAGTCAATGTGGGGGGGTACCGGTACCGAGTCAATGTGG
>NC_048579.1:66438069-66473069 GCF_013265735.2 Oncorhynchus mykiss
CAGAGCCCTATAGAAACTGGTCTAAAGTAGTCCACTATTCCCAAACAGAGCCCTATAGAAACTGGTCTAAAGTAGTCCACTATTCCCAAACAGAGCCCTATAGAAACTGGTCTAAAGTAGTGCACTATTCCCAAACAGAGCCCTGTAGAAACTGGTCTAAAGTAGTCCACTATTACCAAACAGAGCCCTATAGAAACTGGTCTAAAGTAGTCCACTATTCCCAAACAGAGCCCTATAGAAACTGGTCTAAAGTAGTGCACTATTCCCAAACAGAGCCCTGTAGAAACTGGTCTAAAGTAGTCCACTATTACCAAACAGAGCCCTATAGAAACTGGTCTAAAGTAGTCCACTATTCCCAAACAGAGCCCTATAGAAACTGGTCTAAAGTAGTGCACTATTCCCAAACAGAGCCCTATAGAAACTGGTCTAAAGTAGTGCACTATTCCCAAACAGAGCCCTATAGAAACTGGTCTAAAGTAGTCCACTATTCCCAAACAGAGCCCTATAGAAACTGGTCTAAAGTAGTGCACTATGTAGGGAATATGGCTCTGGACTAAAGTAGTGCACTAGATAGGGAATAGGGCCCTGGTCTAAAGTAGTGTACTATATAGGGAATAGGGTCCTGGTCTAAAGTAGTGCACTATGTAGGGAATAGGGCCCTGGTCTAAAGTAGTGCACTATATAGGGAATAGGGCTCTGGTCTAAAGTAGTGCACTATGTAGGGAATAGGGCCCTGGTCTAAAGTAGTGCACTATATAGGGAATATGGCTCTGGTCTAAAGTAGTGTACTATATAGGGAATAGGGTCCGGGTCTAAAGTAGTGCACTATATAGGGAATAGGGCCCTGGTCTAAAGTAGTGCACTATATAGGGAATAGGGCCCAGGTCTCTCTCTCATTAATCCTTAGATCCACTCTGTGGGCTACTCACAGGGCAGGATGTTGTTGTAACGGTTCTTGCCCCTGTTCTCTGGAAGACGGGCTGCATCCAGAGGCTGGTTACGACCCACATCCTTCAGATCCTGAGGGGGAATAGAAATAATGAACGATTTAGTGAAACAGCTCCATGGGCTAGGGGCCTTGAAAATAAAGCACGGGAGTTTATAAAGAATTGGTTTATAAACTAATACTTCAAAGTTTAAAAACGACTTTATAAACATGTTTTTTTGTAGATAATCAGATAATCATTTTTGAAGTGTATTATTTTTTTTTTACCTCAAACTCTTCTGACAGAAGATAGTTGGAGTCTGCCTGTAGCTTAGTGAGGTGGGATTCAAAATGGGCTGCTTTGACGGGGCTGAGGGGAGACAGACAGACACATCTTAGACGGGGCTGAGGGGAGACAGACAGACACATCTTAGAGAAATGATCTACGAGAATGTAAATGATTCATGAAAACCGTTTATGGAAACAGGATTTATTGTGATTTATTTAGGCCAGATAATAGGACTTGTAATATTACTTGGTCATCCTATTTCATTCAGGATTTCTAGAGACAGAAGATAACATGGAGGGTGTAATAGACGCACCTTGAGATGCGCCGGTTGCTGAAATAAAGAGAAGTAGAGTGTAAGATTAGAACGCTGTGTTCCTATTAAACACATTTCCTTTCATCTTGTTACACACTCCATTTTGTTTCGGCAACTAAGAGATTCAGAACGCCCTCTCTCCTCACACACTAATCTTGTTACTTCCTCACAGACCTACGCCACTCTGCTGAAATGACCTTTAAATTACATTTCCTCGTTTAATTGAATTGAACCTTTATTGAACCAGGTTGTCCCATTGAGGGCTGAAGACCTCCTTCACAAGAGAGACCTGAACATGCAATTACATTGTTTACGACAACCCTGAAGGTTCATTCATTTCCCAGACTGTCTGTTGGTGGTGGACCTATGTTTAGATACTGAGTGTTTGGTGCACAGACAGCGTGTTGAGGTAGACAGGAGTTCACTGTGTTGTCCATCCCCTCTCAGCAGTGACTGACAACCCAGGGATCAATTATGATAGTCCCTCCCCTGTGTCAAGGCCTGCTGACTGATGAGTGACAGCCCAGGGATCAATGATGGTTGTCCCTCCCTTGTGTCAAGGCCTGTTGACTGGTGAGTGAAAACCCAGGGATCAATGATGGTAGTCCCTCCCCTGTGTCAAGGCCTGCTGGCTGGTGAGTGAAAACCCAGGGATCAATGATGGTTGTTCACCAACAGAACAGAGTGGTTTAAACCCCTTCCTGTTATCGATCTGCAACAACCTAGTGGATGATTGCATCCATTATTTCAGCACAAACCCACACGCATGCACACATGAGCGCATGTACACACACACACACATCTATTTTTAGAGACAGGGAGAATGACATCTCTCTCTGTCCCTTCACTCATACTGATTAAGGTTCCCTGCGAGTCAGTGTGACGATGGACAGAAAAAACATTGGATGGCATCAGAGGAGAAGTGACGAGAGGAGAGAGAGAAGGATGGAGAGAGGGAAGGATGGAGAGAGAGAAGGGTGGAGAGAGGGAAGGATGGAGAGATGGAAGGATGAGAGAGGGAAGGATGGAGAGATGGAAGGATGGAGAGATGGAATGATGGAGAGAGGGAAGGATGGAGAGAGGGAAGGATGGAGAGATGGAAGGATGGAGAGATGGAAAGAGGGAAGGATGGAGAGATGGAAGGATGGAGGGATGGAGAGATGGAAGGATGGAGAGAGGGAAGGATGGAGAGATGGAAGGATGGAGAGATGGAGAAATGGAAAGAGGGAAGGATGGAGAGATGGAAAGAGGGAAGGATGGAGAGATGGAAGGATGGAGGGATGGAGAGAGGGAAGGATGGAGAGAGGGAAGGATGGAGAGATGGAAGGATGGAGAGATGGAAGGATGGAGAGATGGAAGGATGGAGAGATGGAAGGATGGAGAGAGGGAAGGATGGAGAGAGGGAAGGATGGAGAGAGGGAAGGATGGAGAGATGGAAGGATGGAGAGAGGGAAGGATGGAGAGAGGGAAGGATGGAGAGATGGAAAGAGGGAAGGATGGAGAGATGGAAGGATGGAGGGATGGAGAGATGGAAGGATGGAGAGAGGGAAGGATGGAGAGAGGGAAGGATGGAGAGATGGCAGGATGGAGAGAGGGAAGGATGGAGAGAGGGAAGGATGGAGAGATGGAAGGATGGAGGGATGGAAGGATGGAGAGATGGAAGGATGGAGAGATGGCAGGATGGAGAGAGGGAAGGATGGAGAGAGGGAAGGATGGAGAGATGGAAGGATGGAGGGATGGAGAGATGGAAGGATGGAGAGAGGGAAGGCTGGAGAGATGGAAGGATGGAGGGATGGAGAGAGGGAAGGATGGAGAGAGGGAAGGATGGAGAGAGGGAAGGATGGAGAGAGGGAAGGATGGAGAGATGGAAGGATGGAGAGAGAGAAGGATGGAGAGAGAGAAGGATGGAGGGATGGAGAGAGGGAAGGATGGAGAGATGGAAGGATGGAGAGAGAGAAGGATGGAGAGATGGAAGGATGGAGATGGCCTCATTCTGTCATTACATGTCAAATCAATGAACTGCTAGTCCTTCTCTCTGCTCTGATCCCCATGTCAATCACTGGTTTTAAGTCATGTTTATTTCAGCAGTGCTCTTTGTGATCTCTTTTCTCTGACATTCACTCGTTGGAAGGACTAGGAGGGAGGAAGTGACTTCAGTATTGGCTTGTCACTCCTTCAGTCTCAAGTAATGTCTTCCCTATAATCTTCACTACAATGCAATTACACATGAAGACAAGTTGGTCTCTAGGTGCTTCTAAACTCAAGGAGCGTACAGTTGTAATGAACAACTCTTTATGATTCAGACATTGAAATCAGACATTAAAATCAGACGTTGAAATCAGACGTTGAAATCAGACGTTGAAATCGGACATTAAAATCAGACGTTGAAATTAGATATTAAAATCATCTTTATAAACATGTCCTCAGCAGGCATATAAAGAGACACTGAATCTGCAGCCTGATCTCCTCTGGCAGACCATTCCAAAGTCTAGGGGCCCTAATTGCAAATTGTTTTCAACCTGGACTTTGGAATGGTCAACAGTGCCATGCCAGATGATCTCAGGCTGTGTCCTGGCTCATGGGGAGATGAATGGTCAACAGTGCCATGCCAGATGATCTCAGGTTGTGTCCTGGCTCATAGGGAGATGAATGGTCAACAGTGCCATGCCAGATGATCTCAGGCTGTGTCCTGGCTCATAGGGAGATGAATGGTCAACAGTGCCATGCCAGAGGATCTCAGGCTGCGTCCTGGCTCATAGGGAGATGAATGGTCAACAGTGCCCTGCTAGAGGATCTCATGCTGTGTCCTGGCTCATAGGGAGATGAATGGTCAACAGTGCCATGCCAGATGATCTCAGGTTGTGTCCTGGCTCATAGGGAGATGAATGGTCAACAGTGCCATGCCAGAGGATCTCAGGCTGCGTCCTGGCTCATAGGGAGATGAATGGTCAACAGTGCCCTGCTAGAGGATCTCAGGCTGTGTCCTGGCTCATAGGGAGATGAATGGTCAACAGTGCCCTGCTAGAGGATCTCAGGCTGCGTCCTGGCTCATAGGGAGATGAATGGTCAACAGTGCCCTGCTAGAGGATCTCAGGCTGTGTCCTGGCTCATAGGGAGATGAATGGTCAACAGTGCCCTGCCAGATGATCTCAGGCTGTGTCCTGGCTCATAGGGAGATGAATGGTCAACAGTGCCATGCCAGAGGATCTCAGGCTGCGTCCTGGCTCATAGGGAGATGAATGGTCAACAGTGCCCTGCCAGAGGATCTCAGGCTGTGTCCTGGCTCATAGGGAGACGAATGGTCAACAGTGCCCTGCCAGAGGATCTCAGGCTGCGTCCTGGCTCATAGGGAGATGAATGGTCAACAGTGCCCTGCCAGAGGATCTCAGGCTGTGTCCTGGCTCATAGGGAGACGAATGGTCAACAGTGCCCTGCCAGAGGATCTCAAGCTGTGTCCTGGCTCATCGGGAGATGAATGGTCAACAGTGCCCTGCCAGAGGATCTCAAGCTGTGTCCTGGCTCATAGGGAGATGGATGATCAGAGATATAGGCTGGGGATAAACCAAACCTAGCCTTTAAAACGTGATTAATACAAGGTTAATACTATCTATTCTAAAAGTGACTGGTAGCTAGTTCAGAGAAACTAGATGAGGTGTGATATGGCTCCATTTCTTGGTGCCTGTTAAAAGCCGACCTGCAGCGATTTTAACTAACTGGGGTGATTTCGGACTGGCACATGCACACAGAGAGTTACAGTAATCTGGGCATGAGGCAATACAAGCATGTAGAAGTTTCTCCAAATCAGTGGCTGAGATAAAAGACTTGACATTAGCTAGCTTGGTCCCTGGATAAGGGTAGCTACGCTGGCTTGGTCACTGGTGAAAGGTAGCTATGCTAGGTTAGTCACTGGTGAAGGGTAGCTATGCTAGCTTGGTCCCTGGATAAGGGTAGCTACGCTAGCTTGGTCATTGGTGAAGGGTAGCTACGCTAGCTTGGTCATTGGTGAAGGGTAGCTATGCTAGCTTGGTCACTGGTGAAGGGTAGCTATGCTAGCTTGGTCCCTGGATAAGGGTAGCTACACTAGCTTGGTCATTGGTGAAGGGTAGCTATGCTAGCTTGGTCACTGGTGAAGGGTAGCTATGCTAGCTTGGTCACTGGTGAAGGGTAGCTATGCTAGCTTGGTCAATGGTGAAGGGTAGCTATGCTAGCTTGGTCACTGGTGAAGGGTAGCTATGCTAGCTTGGTCACTGGTGAAGGGTAGCTACACTAGCTTGGTCATTGGTGAAGGGTAGCTATGCTAGCTTGGTCACTGGTGAAGGGTAGCTATGCTAGGTTAGTCATTGGTGAAGGGAAGCTACGCTAGCTTAGTCACTGGTGAAGGGTAGCTATGCTAGCTTGGTCCCTGGATAAGGGTAGCTACGCTAGCTTGGCCATTGGTGAAGGGTAGCTATGCTAGCTTGGTCACTGGTGAAGGGTAGCTATGCTAGCTTGGTCAATGGTGAAGGGTAGCTATGCTAGCTTGGTCACTGGTGAAGGGTAGCTATGCTAGCTTGGTCACTGGTGAAGGGTAGCTATGCTAGCTTGGTCACTGGTGAAGGGTAGCTATGCTAGCTTGGTCAATGGTGAAGGGTAGCTATGCTAGCTTGGTCACTGGTGAGGGGTAGCTATACTAGCTTGGTCAATGGTGAAGGGTAGCTATACTAGCTTGGTCAATGGTGAAGGGTAGCTATGCTAGTTTGGTCACTGGGTCTGATTGGTAAATAGACCTGCGTGTTTTCCACCTACCAGAGAACCTGAACGTTACGATTGCGGATGACGTCACCAAGGGGAAGCGTATGAAGAGAAAAAGGATTCTGTGTGTCTCACCTTCTGACTCCAACGGATTCTGGATTCCATGTGTAACGGATGTGAAATAGCTAGCTTAGTTAGCGGTGGTGCGTGCTAAATAGCGTTTCAATCGGTGACTTCACTTGCTCTGAGACCTTGAAGTAGTGGTTCCCCTTGCTGTCTGCAAGGGCCGTGGCTTTTGTGGAGCGATGGGTAACGATGCTTCGTGCGTGACTGTTGTTGATGTGTGCAGAGGGTCCCTGGTTCGCGCCCGGGTATGGGCGAGGGCACGGTCTAAAGTTATACTGTTACATGTGTCTCACCTTCTGACTCCAACGTACATCCCTGATGTGGGCCCCTGCTTCCACATGCTCATCCGTACCACTGGGCTCTCCTGTACTGCCCTGTGTACACACAACCATGCAATCAATTCAACTATAAATCGATATCTTTTTTTAACCCAATTTGTAAAATTGTATTAGATTTGCCCGAATGGGTAGCACAATGCACAGCGCACAACACACACAAACACGCACAGGCACGCACTACAGTACGTCTGTCCAGCAGCAAATTACTCATTCTTCAGTCATTTATACATAATTCCTAATTACACAGTCGTTAGCGTGACACATGATAGGTTCTGGACTCTACAATAAGGTTAGACATCATTGGTAGACTGAGTTTGAGGATTCCGATCATTAGAGCTGCAGCTTACTTCCTGTATGAATAACAAACAGAAACATTATTTACTGTCTAATAGTTCAAGACACATGAAAATATGCATCTACATGTGAGTTCCAGCGTTATTTTTGTTTCGTGTCCCCAAAGGAGTGTCAAACTGTGTTAACCCACTGAGCTAAAGCCTAGGCATTATCCCAGAGAGGTAACACAGGTCTTCAGGTCTCAGGCAGGGTGAAACATCCCAGTCCCGGACTAGACACTCACACTTTACGGACTCTCTGCCTGTAGACGAGGAGGGAGATGACGGCGATCAACATTCCGATCAGGAACATTCCGGCGCTGATGCCCTCGATGACTCCGCTGAGGGGCTCTGGGAGAGAAAACAATAACACACAAACAGCCATGAATAAAACCCCTTACTGTGACTATAGTAGTTAAACCCCTTACTGTGACTATAGTAGTAAACCCCTTACTGTGACTATAGTAATAAACCCCTTACTGTGACTGTGACTATAGTAATAAACTCCTTACTGTGACTATAGTAGTTAAACCCCTTACTGTGACAGTGACTATAGTAATAAACCCCTTACTGTGACAGTGACTATAGTAATAAACCCCTTACTGTGACTATAGTAATAAACTCCTTACTGTGACTATAGTAGTTAAACCCCTTACTGTGACAGTGACTATAGTAGTAAACCCCTTACTGTGACTATAGTAGTAAACCCCTTACTGTGACTATAGTAGTAAACCCCTTACTGTGACTATAGTAGTAAACCCCTTACTGTGACTATAGTAATAAACCCCTTACTGTGACTGTGACTATAGTAATAAACTCCTTACTGTGACTATAGTAATAAACCCCTTACTGTGACTATAGTAGTTAAACTCCTTACTGTGACTATAGTAATAAACCCCTTACTGTGACTATAGTAGTTAAACCCCTTACTGTGACAGTGACTATAGTAATAAACCCCTTACTGTGACAGTGACTATAGTAATAAACCCCTTACTGTGACTATAGTAATAAACCCCTTACTGTGACTATAGTAGTTAAACTCCTTACTGTGACTATAGTAATAAACCCCTTACAGTGACTATAGTAGTTAAACCCCTTACTGTGACTATAGTAATAAACTCCTTACTGTGACAGTGACTATAGTAGTTAAACTCCTTACTGTGACTATAGTAGTTAAACCCCTTACTGTGACTATAGTAATAAACCCCTTACAGTGACTATAGTAGTTAAACCCCTTACTGTGACTATAGTAGTTAAACCCCTTACTGTGACTATAGTAGTAAACTCCTTACTGTGACAGTGACTATAGTAGTAAACTCCTTACTGTGACAGTGACTATAGTAGTTAAACCCCTTACTGTGACTATAGTAGTTAAACCCCTTACTGTGACAGTGACTATAGTAGTAAACTCCTTACTGTGACAGTGACTATAGTAATAAACCCCTTACTGTGACAGTGACTATAGTAATAAACTCCTTACTGTGACAGTGACTATAGTAATAAACTCTTTACTGTGACAGTGACTATAGTAGTAAACTCCTTACTGTGACAGTGACTATAGTAATAAACTCTTTACTGTGACAGTGACTATAGTAGTAAACTCCTTACTGTGACAGTGACTATAGTAATAAACTCCTTACTGTGACAGTGACTATAGTAATAAACCCCTTAGAGTGACTATAGTAATAAACCCCTTACTGTGACTATAGTAATAAACCCCTTACTGTGACTATAGTAATAAACCCCTTACTGTGACAGTGACTATAGTAATAAACTCCTTACTGTGACTATAGTAGTAAAACCCTTACTGTGACAGTGACTGTAGTAATAAACCCCTTACTGTGACAGTGACTATAGTAATAAACCCCTTACTGTGACAGTGACTATAGTAATAAACCCCTTACTGTGACAGTGACTATAGTAATAAACCCCTTACTGTGACTATAGTAATAAACTCCTTACTGTGACAGTGACTATAGTAATAAACTCCTTACTGTGACAGTGACTATAGTAATAAACCCCTTACTGTGACAGTGACTATAGTAGTAAACTCCTTACTGTGACAGTGACTATAGTAATAAACTCCTTACTGTGACAGTGACTATAGTAATAAACCCCTTAGAGTGACTATAGTAATAAACCCCTTACTGTGACTATAGTAATAAACCCCTTACTGTGACTATAGCAGTAAAATCCCTTACTGTGACTACTAGTTAGTCTCCTCGATCAAAACTTTTGTGGCCCTTCCCCAATCTTTTATTGGAATCGGGGGAGCAGAGCGAGTTGTTTTAATTTTCTCCATAATACTGGTACTATATTTGATGGATCAATGTTAAAGACAGAGCGGAGGTGAGTGAGAAATAGGAATCATTTGAGCAGGAGATTAAAGCACTATATTCTTAGATAGCACTGCAGGGTTTAATGTCTAAATCAATGGACGAGAGTACTTGCACACAACGCAATCTCACTGTTGTAATAGGTGTAATGTTACTACCAGTGTACAGTGTTTTCTGAAAGCATTCAGACCCCTTGACTTTTCCCACATGTTGTTACGTTACGCAGCCTTGTTCTAAAATGTATAAAATGTTTGTTTCCATCATCAATCTAAACACAATATCCCATAATGACAAAGCGAAAACAGGTTTTTAGAAATTTTGGCAAATGAATAAAAACACAAAAACAGGAATAGCTTATTTGCATAAGTATTCAGACCCTTTGCTATTAAACTCAAAATTGAGCTCAGGTGCATCCTGTTCCCATTGATCATCCTTGAGATATATCTGCAACTAGATTGGAGTCCACCTGGTGTAAATTCAATTGATTGGACATGATTTGGAAAGGCACACGTCTGTCTATATCAGGTCCCACAGTTCACAGTGCATGTCAGAGCAAAAACCAAGCCATGAGGTCAAAGGAATTGTCAGTAGAGCTTCGAGACAGGATTGTGTCGAGGCACAGCTCTGGGGAAGGGCACCAAAATATTTCTGCAGCATTGAAGGTCCCCAAGAACACAGTGGCCACCATCATTCTTAAATGGAAGAAGTTTGGAATCACCAAGACTCTTCCTAGAGGTTGTCGCCTGGCCACTGAGCAATCGGGGGAGAAGGGCCTTGGTCAGGGAGATGACCAAGAACCCTATGGTCACTCTGACAGAGCTCTAGAGTTCCTCTGTGGAGATGGGAGAACCTTCCAGTAAGACAACCATCTCTGCAGCACTCCACCAATCAGGCCTTTATGGTAGAGTGGCCAGACGGAAGCCACTCATCAGTAAAAGACACATGACAGCCACTTGGAATTTGACAAAAGGTACCTAAAGGACTCTCATACCATGAGAAACAAGATTCTCTGCTGATGAAACCAATGTTGAACTATTTGGCCTGAATGCCAAGCATCACGTCTGGAGGAAACCTGCCACCATCCCTACAGTGAAGCATTGTGGTTGCAGCATGTGTGGAGATGTTTTTCAGCAGCAGGAACTGGGAGACTAGTCAGGATTGAGGGAAAGATGAACGGAGCAAAGTGCAGAGAGATCCTTGATGAAAACCTGCTCCAGAGCGCTCAGGACCTCAGACTGGGGCAAAGGTTTACCTTCCAACAACGACCCTAAGCACAAAACCAAGACAACGCAGGAGTGGCTTTGGGACAAGTCTCTGAATGTCCTTGAGTGGCCCAGCCAGAGCCCAGACTTGAAAATAGATGTGCAGCGACACTCCCCATCCAACCTGACAGATCTTGAGAGGATCTACAGAGAAGAATGGGAGAAACTCCCCAAATACAGGTGTGCCAAGCTTGTAGCATCATACCCAAGAAGACTCAAGTCTGTAATCGTTGCCAACGGTGTTCCAACAAAGCACTGAGTAAAGGGACTGAATACTTATGTAAATGTCATATTTCTGGGAATAAGGCTGTAACGTAACAACATGTGGAAAAGGTCAAGGGGTCTGAATACTTTGGCAGTGCATTGGCCGCATTTAATCGGTGCACCTGCATGTAAACTTAGAACAGGTTGGAAAGGTCAGAGATTTATTTTATTATACAGGATGTCTTGTTAAGATGAATTACTTTTTTTCAGACATCAAGAAGGAGATAGAGAGAGAGAGAGAAAGAAATGGAGGGGGGTGGAGAGAGAGAGAGAGAGAGAGAGAGAGAGAGAGAGAGAGAGAGAGAGAGAGAAAATGGGGGGGTGGAGAGAGAGAAGGATGGGAGAGAGAAAGAAAGGGAGAGAGAGAGGGAGAGAGAGGGTGAGAGAGGGAGAGAGAGAGGGAGAGAGATTAGAGGATGAGGGTCAGCGGTAGAGGGTATATAGTGTGGCTTGACCTGCTTGTGTCCTGATGGGTGGAGACAGGAAGTGTCAGAGTAATGGAGAGAGAGGGGGAAGGAGAGGGGGAAGAGAGGGCCAGGATCAGAGGTAAAGCTCACCTGCATGTGTCCTGATGGGCGGAGACAGGAAGGTGTCCCTGTAGAGAGGTTGGGGGAACTCTCTGTGGTCTTCGTCAAACAGCTGAGTGAAGGCACGGACACTGATTCTGCACAGAGAACAGAGAACAGCCATTGACTTCCATTAGTATCAACTTACATCAAATGATTTCCCGGGTGAGCATAAATGGCTATAATATACTGCTTTCTTTTGCCATCTTAGACAAGGTCAAAGGTTAGTATGACCTGTAAGACTTGATTAGGATGGGTGTTTTTTTTAAAAAGGTAATTCAAACCTAGGTAAAGTGTTTGGTTTGTGTGAGGCCATATTATTGTTTACCTGTAGGCAGTCTTAGGCTTGAGAGGCCCATCACAGAAGTGGTAGAGATCACTGCTGTGATCGTTATCATCATCCTCCTCTGAATCACAAGGCCCTCCCAGGCGATCCAGCCCCGCCCCCAGGTTGACCTCAAACACATGCCCAGCTCCCATTCCCTGTTCCTGGGCACAGCCACTGGGAAAGTAGCCTGTCTGGTAGGCCCGCACGGAACTGTTGGTTCTGTAGTCCTGGAAGGAAGGTAGAGGGTGGAGCTGCTCTGTCTGCAGGACTTCATTGTCTGTGACGGGTCAAGAGTGAGTAATAAAGTTGGATGGATTCAAAAGTGTACTAAATCCCCTTCAGCTCTCCCTTAAAAAAAAACTCTCGTTCACTTCCTCATCAAGTTTTTCAAATTCAAATGTATTTGATTTCATCAGCATCATTATCAGACATGTCCAACATGATGTTAAAGTAAGAAAGGAAATTGTGTAGAAAACATACTGAGCCGTAGTGAGAAAGCTGTAAATAGAGAGGAACCTTTACCATTGGACTCAGCCACGATGACAGTGAAGAACCTGACGGCTCCGTTGACGTCACTGAACCAGCTGCAGTTGAACTTGAACAAAATGGTGGAGGGGGTGATGCGTACCGCCCTCTCATTGACCCGTATTGTGGTAGGGGGCGGGCCTAAAGGGGTAAAAAAAAAAAAAGACAGGCGATTGGTTCAAGGGGTGTGTCTGTCAAATAATCCAGACTGTGATTGGCTGAATCAGATGTGTAAGAGCAGGGCTGGAACTAAAAGCCTGCACACCCAGTATCTCTGCAGGGGACGGTTGGCCATCCTTGTTCTAGAAATATGCTGTCGTGTGTCTCCTCTTGTGTCATACATCTCGTATCATATCAAAACTGCTAACTCAATTTCCCCTGTTATGGGACAAATAATGATTGACTTGACAATAGGCCCTTTTCACACCCAGAATCACACTCCTACTGCTTTTCCAGCATTTGTGTGTATGCCACTGAATCTCTATATCAGGCCCAGCTCAGACAAGGTTATATTGTATTGTTTCTTTGGTTGATTAGCAGATTGATAGCAGAGACAGATTGTAATTGGATTGGTCCCATTTCTTCCCATCCACAATATGTGGTCTCTGGATTCTCTGGACAACCAGGTCCTCTTTAAGCCTCTCTCTCTCTTTGTCTCTGTCTCTGTCTCTGTCTCTGTCTCTCTGTCTCTGTGTCTCTGTGTCTCTGTGTCTCTCTCTCTCTCTCTCTCTCTCTCTCTCTCTCTCTCTCTCTCTCTCTCGGTTTGTATCTGCTCGTCTCGTTGTACAGTTAGACAGTGAAACAGCAGGGCTCTTGACAGAAGTGTGAAAGTTCATTGCCTCCTTATAAACCACGCTGTGAATGGCACTAGTAAATCTGTCCACTCACAGAGAGGAGGGAGAGAGACAGAGAGAGAGACAAAGAGAGAGGGAGAGAGAGAGAGAGAGAGAGAGAGAGAGAGAGAGAGAGAGAGAGAGAGAGAGAGAGAGAGAGACAAAGAGAGAGGGAGAGATAGAGGTAGAGAGGAGAAAGATAGAGGAGAAAGAGATTGAGAGCGAGAGGAGACAGATCAAGATATAGAGAGAGAGAGAGAGAGAGAGAGAGAGAGAGAGAGAGAGAGAGAAAGAGAGAGGGAGAGAGAGGGAGAGAGAGAGAGAGAGAGATAGAGAGTGAGAGATAGAGAGAGAGAGAAAGAGAGAGGGAGAGGAGACAGATCAAGATATATATATATATAGAGAGAGAGAGAGAGAGAGAGAGAGAGAGAGAGAGAGAGAGGGAGAGAGAAAGAGAGAGAGAGAGAGAAAGAGAGAACACGCATGCCTGGTCTCATCCATTGAGGCCATCTGGAGGCTGTGTTAGTTAATATGGCACCGTCTCCACTGATCTAATTATGTTCTGTTGGTTATGATGATGTCGTCCTCCCTGCCTCCCTCCTTCCCTCCCTCCGGAAAAAAGAAACACAAATCCCTGGCATTTCCATCCCCCTAGGGGAGAGGATTTGAGTTGGCCTAGCAGCCTATTTCTCTAAATCTCTCTCTCTATCTCTCTTTTCTGCTCTCATTCCTCTCATCACCCCCCTCTGTGTCGTCTCCATCATTCTCTCCCTCCCTCCCTCACCCTCTCCACTCTCTCTCTCTTTGCTGCTCTCCCAGGTGTTCTGAGCTATTTCAGGATATCTTTATTTAAATGTGTTGCTGAGGCTGCAGCTTCCGTAGGGGGGCAGCAGAGCCACAGTCAGGCTAGTTAGCACCCGCTAACAGGGATGTCTTGCTTCCACAATGCTCCCCTATGGACTTCACCCTGCTCCTGTCCACTTTAGATGACATCAGATGTCTTCCTATCTCCTGTCTACTTCCAACTAGTGTTTTAATCTCAGGGGCTGCGTCTGGAATAGACCAGAATGAGCCCTATTCCCTATATAGTGCACTACTTTTGACCAGAGCCATATTCCCTATATAGTGCACTGTTTTAGACCAGAGCCCTATTCCCTATATAGTGCACTGTTTTAGACCAGAGCCCTATTCCCTATATAGTGCACTACTTTAGACCGGAGCCCTATTCCCTATATAGTGCACTACTTTAGACCTGAGCCCTATTCCCTATATAGTGCATTACTTTAGACCAGAGCCTTATTAGTGAATAGGGGGGCCTTTCGGGATTCACACAGTCTTCTAGAGGGGCCTTTGGTGCAGTTGTATGAGCAATGACAGACCACAGGAAGTGTTCTTGCTACTATAGCCTTCCTCTCTCATCTGATAATGGTATTGTCACTTTGGCAGCTGATATTGACCATTTGGTAGCGTGCACTTAGCCACTCCAGAGGGCATATCTTTGGCATTATTGATTCAAGGGGCTTTATTGGCATGGGAAACATATGTTAACATTGCCAAAGCAAATGAGGTAGATAATATACAGAAGTTTCAAAAGATTAAAGACATTACAAATGTCATTATGTATATATACAGTGTTGTAACAATGTACAAATGGTTAAAGTACAAAAGGGAAAATAAATAATAAATAAATAATCTCTCCCTCCCTGGCTCCTCTCTCTCTCTCTCTGGCTCCTCTCTCTCTCTCTCTGGCTCCCCTCTCTCTCTCTCTCTCTGGCTCCCCTCTCTCTCTCTCTCTCTGGCCCCTCTCTCTCTCTCTCTCGCCCCTCTCTCTCTCTCTCTGGCTCCCCTCTCTCTCTCTCCCCTCTCTCTCTCTCTCTCTCTCTGGCCCCTCTCTCTCACTCTCTCTCTCTCTGGCGGCTCCTCTCTCTCACTCTCTCTGGCCCCTGTCTCTCTCTCTCTCTCTCTCTCTCTCTCTCTCTCTCCCCTCTCTCTCTGGCCCCTCTCTCTCTCACTCTCTCTCTCACTCTCTCTCTCTGGCCCCTCTCTCTCTCACTCTCTATCTCTCTGGTATCTCTCTCTCTCTCTCTCTCTCTCTCTCTCTCTCTCATCTCTCCTCTCTCCCTCTCTCTGGCTCCTCTCTCGCTCTCTCTGGCTCCTCTCTCGCTCTCTCTTTCTCCCTCTCTCTTTCTCTCTAGCCCTATCTTTTTCAATAAATCATTTTGGCAGAACTGGAATACAAAGCTATAAGTGAGTACTGTGTGACTTTTTCACCAACAGTACGTTCCGTCAGTTTCTGTAGATACAGAAAGTCGCCTAATTGAAACATCAGCAATATTTCAACATAATTTCAACTTGTGTTCATTTTCCTCAGTCCTCGTATTACATTGGCATAGAAGGTAAACTAAAATAGCACCTTTAAATCTGCGAGATGATCAAGTACGATTACCAGAGGACTTTAAAAGTGTAGGATGATAAAACCTTTTAAAACTTCAAGCTAATCTCAAAACAAATCTTTCATAAAATCCTAAAATATTTAAAGTAGCTCGTCACCTTATTTGAAGTAGTTACAACTTATAAGTTAGAGACTTCTGTGGAGTCTAAACTCATTAAAGTTTAACTTAACAAGAGCAAACGCTCACTAACCTTTACTCAAAACTGTACTGAGACAAATGCCAAATGTTTAACCAAAGGCAGAGGCATCACATTACTCAGAGCAGAATCTATTTATCTGGGTCCTGGAGTAGTGAACACAATGAAGGATGAGTTCTATAGAACATCTGACTATCAGGTAGAGAGAGTAGGATATGGAATGGATGGGACCTCCACGGATGGGTTTATTCATCACTACTACTGGTAGAAACACTACTACACTACTACTGGTAGAAACACTACTACTGGTAGAAACACTACTACTGGTAGAAACACTACTACTGGTAGAAACACTACTACACTACTACTGGTAGAAACACTAATACTGGTAGAAACACTACTACTGGTAGAAACACTACTACTGGTAGAAACACTACTACTGGTAGAAACACTACTACTGGTAGAAACACTACTACACTACTACTGGTAGAAACACTAATACTGGTAGAAACACTACTACTGGTAGAAACACTACTACACTACTACTGGTAGAAACACTAATACTGGTATAAACACTACTACTGGTAGAAACACTACTACTGGTAGAAACACTACTACTGGTAGAAACACTACTACACTACTACTGGTAGAAACACTAATACTGGTAGAAACACTACTACTGGTAGAAACACTACTACTGGTAGAAACACTACTACTGGTAGAAACACTACTACTGGTAGAAACACTACTACACTACTACTGGTAGAAACACTAATACTGGTAGAAACACTACTACTGGTAGAAACACTACTACTGGTAGAAACACTACTACTGGTAGAAACACTACTACTGGTAGAAACACTACTACACTACTACTGTTAGTGGTCTGTTAGAAACACTACTACTGGTAGAAACACTACTACTGGTAGAAACACTACTACTGGTAGAAACACTACTACACTACTACTGGTAGAAACACTACTACTGGTAGAAACACTACTACACTACTACTGGTAGAAACACTACTACTGGTAGAAACACTACTACACTACTACTGGTAGAAACACTAATACTGGTAGAAACACTACTACTGGTAGAAACACTACTACACTACTACTGGTAGAAACACTACTACTGGTAGAAACACTACTACACTACTACTGGTAGAAACACTACTACTGGTAGAAACACTACTACACTACTACTGGTAGAAACACTACTACTGGTAGAAACACTACTACACTACTACTGGTAGAAACACTACTACACTACTACTGGTAGAAACACTACTACTGGTAGAAACACTACTACACTACTACTGGTAGAAACACTACTACTGGTAGAAACACTACTACACTACTACTGGTAGAAACACTACTACTGGTAGAAACACTACTACACTACTACTGGTAGAAACACTACTACACTACTACTGGTAGAAACACTACTACTGGTAGAAACACTACTACACTACTACTGATCGAAACACTACTACTGTTAGTGGTCTGGTAGAAACACTACTACTGTTAGTGGTCTGGTAGAAACACTACTACTGGTAGAAACACTACTACTGGTAGAAACACTACTACTGTTAGTGGTCTGGTAGAAACACTACTACTGTTAGTGGTCTGGTAGAAACACTACTACTGGTAGAAACACTACTACTGGTAGAAACACTACTACTGTTAGTGGTCTGGTAGAAACACTACTACTGGTAGAAACACTACTACTGATAGTGGTCTGGTAGAAACACTGGTGGTACTCATACAACTCATACAAGTTTAGACTGTCAGACAGCGCATGTACCTGGAGCATGTCAAAGGTCATTTAGCAGGTCATTTACCAGGTCATTTACCAGGTCATTTAGCAGGTCATTTAACAGGTCAGTTAGCTGGTCATTTAGCAGGTCATTTAACAGGTCATTTACCAGGTCATTTACCAGGTCATTTAGCAGGTCATTTAGCAGGTCATTTAACAGGTCATTTACCAGGTCATTTAGCAGGTCATTTAGCAGGTCATTTAACAGGTCAGTTAGCTGGTCATTTAGCAGTTCATTTAACAGGTCATTTAACAGGTCATTTACCAGGTCATTTAACAGGTCATTTACCAGGTCATTTAGCAGGTCATTTACCAGGTCATTTAACAGATCAATTAACAGGTCATTTAGCAGGTCATTTAGCAGGTCATTTAACAGATCAATTAACATGTAATTTAATAGGTCATTTAACAGGTCATTTAACAGGTAATTTACCAGGTCATTTAGCAGGTCATTTAATGGGTCAATTAACAGGTAATTTACCAGGTCATTTAGCATGTCATTTAACAGGTCATTTAACAGGTCATTTAGCAGGTCATTTACCAGGTCATTTAACAGATCAATTAACAGGTCATTTAACAGGTCATTTAGCAGGTCATTTAATGGGTCAATTAACAGTTCATTTACCAGCTCATTTAGCAGGTCATTTAACAGGTCATTTAACAGGTCATTTAACAGGTCATTTACCAGGTCATTTAGCAGGTCATTTAATGGGTCAATTAACAGGTCATTTACCAGGTCATTTAGCAGGTCATTTAGCAGGTCATTTAACAGGTCATTTAACAGGTCATTTAGCAGGTCATTTAATGGGTCATTTACCAGGTCATTTAACAGGTCAGTTAGCAGGTCATTTAGCAGGTCATTTACCAGGTCATTTAGCAGGTCATTTAACAGGTCAGTTAGCTGGTCATTTAGCAGTTCATTTACCAGGTCATTTAGCAGGTCATTTAGCAGGTCATTTAACAGGTCAATTAACAGGTCATTTAACGGGTCATTTAATGGGTCATTTAGCAGGTCATTTAGCAGGTCATTTAACAGGTCAATTAACAGGTCATTTAGCAGGTCATTTAGCAGGTCATTTAGCAGGTCACGTATCAGCATGTTGGGACAGCTAAATCCCACCAACCATTGTGTCACTTGTTTGGCGTCATCTGGTGTGGTGGTTCTGTGTGGTGACCTGGTTTGTTGTCATGGTGATTGTGGGTCTGGATCTTACAGCAGATAAACTCTACCTTAGGATGGGGTCTATGATACAACTCCGGTTGTCAGCCGGTATAGGTAGTTACTCACGGTCGATCATGGTGACCACGTTCTCCTCCACGGCGGGGCTGCTGAGTCCAGCTGAGGCCACTCTGACAGCCACGTTGTATCTCCTGTAAGGCTGTAGGTTCTCCAGGCTGAGTAAGGTACTATCCCGGGCCAGACGCAGGGCGTACACCAGCTCCCAGCTGTCCTGCTGACGCACCTGGAATGTAGTGGACATTACTGTAGTCCACTCCTTGTTTTCAACATACTGACAACTGATTACCTAAGTCCACTCCATGTTTTCAACATACTGACAACTGATTACCTAAGTCCACTCCATGTTTTCAACATACTGACAACTGATTACCGAAGTCCACTCCATGTTTTCAACATACTGACAACTGATTACCTAAGTCCACTCCATGTTTTCAACATACTGACAACTGATTACCTAAGTCCACTCCTTGTTTTCAACATACTGACAACTTTAATAGTCCACTCCATGTTTTCAACATACTGACAACTTTAATAGTCCACTCCATGTTTTCAACATACTGACAACTTTAACAGTCCACTCCATGTTTTCAACATACTGACAACTTTAATAGTCCACTCCATGTTTTCAACATACTGACAACTTTAATAGTCCACTCCTTGTCTGGGGCAGCTCGAGCAGGGCAGAAATTTGACAAACTGTTGTATCCTATGACGGTGTCACGTTGAAATTCACTGAGCTCTTCCGTACGGGCTATTCTACTGGGCTATTCTACTGGGCTATTCGACTGGGCTATTCGACTGGGCTATTCTACTGGGCTATTCTACTGGGCTATTCTACTGGGCTATTCTACTGGGCTATTCTACTGGGCTATTCTACTGGGCTATTCTACTGGGCTATTCTACTGGGCTATTCCGTACGGGCTATTATACTGGGCTATTCTACTGGGCTATTCTACTGGGCTATTCTACTGGGCTATTCCGTACGGGCTATTCTACTGGGCTATTCGACTGGGCTATTCGACTGGGCTATTCTACTGCCAGTGTTTGTCTATTTTACCAGGCAAGTCAGTTAAGAACAAATTCTTATTTTCAATAACGGCCCAGTGGGTCAACTGCTTGTGTTCAGGGGCAGAACGACCTTGTCAGCTCAGGGATTTGATCTTGCAACCTTCCCGTTACTAGTCCAATGCTCTAACCACTAGGCTACCTGGCTCTAACCACTAGGCTACCTGGCTCTAACCACTAGGCTACATGGCTCTAACCACTAGGGTACATGCCTCTAACCACTAGGCTACCTGCCTCTGATCAATAGGCTACCTGCCTCTAACCACTAGGCTACCTGCCTCTAACCACTAGGCTACCTGCCTCTAACCACTAGGGTACCTACCTCTAACCACTAGGCTACGCTGCCTCTAACCACTAGGCTACCTGCCTCTAACCACTAGGGTACCTGCCTCTAACCACTAGGCTACGCTGCCTCTAACCACTAGGGTACCTGGCTCTAACCACTAGGGTACCTGCCTCTAACCACTAGGCTACGCTGCCTCTAACCACTAGGATACCTGCCTCTAACCACTAGGGTACCTGCCTCTAACCACTAGGCTACCTGCCTCTAACCACTAGGCTACCTGCCTCTAACCACTAGGCTACCTGCCTCTAACCACTAGGCTACCTGCCTCTAACCACTAGGCTACCTGCCTCTAACCACCAGGCTACCTGCCGTCTATGGAGATTGCATGGCTGTGTGGGTGATTTTATACATCTGTCAGCAACGGGTGTTGCTGAAATAGCCCAAATCCACCAATTTACAGGGGTGTCCACATAGTTTATGTATGGGTTAACCGAAAGGTTGCTGGATCGAATCCCTGAATCCCTGCCCCGAACAAGGCAGTTAACCCATCGTTCCCTGGGTGTGGATGTTAATTAAGGCCGTTTAGAGGGGTTGGCTTAAATGAGGAAGACACATTTCAGTCGAATGCATTCAGTTGCACAACTGACACGGTATCCTACATCCCTGCGAAGCCTTCAGTAAAGTTGGAGAAATGGTATCAGACACCCTGACCTCAACTTGTATAAAAATAATAAGACAAGACATAAAGAGAGAGTGTGTGTTTGTGAGAGACGTTACATTACCTCCACGGTATAGGAGTCCCAGTGGGAGTCAGGGAAGGTCCAGGAACAGGAGATGGATGAGGAACTCTGGGGGAAACAGTGCATGTTCCGCAGTCTGGATGGGTCTGGGAGGAAGAGAGGGAACATTTAGGATTGATTCTTTGATTGATCGATCGATTGATTGGTTGATTGATTAATATTTAATAGACCTTTATTTATTCGGGTAAATTTGACTGTGATTGCACAAAGTCCCTAGTCCAAGAAAGCATGGCATGACGGTTTTTGTGCAGGGTGTTTTAGAACCATTGAGCTCAGGGTCTCATAGCCCTGAGACGAGAACTATACCTTCTGGAGTTTTAGTTAGGAGCACTGTGACAACCAACCTCTGTGTCCTCTACCTTCCTACCACCTGTCTCCTCTACCTTCCTGACCCCTGTCTCCTCTACCTACCTGCCCCCTGTCTCTTCTACCTACCTATCTCCTGTCTCCTCTACCTTCCTGACCCCTGTCTCCTCTACCTACCTGCCCCCTGTCTCTTCTACCTACCTATCTCCTGTTTCCTCTACCTTCCTGCCCTGTCTCCTCTACCTTCCTTCCCCCTGTCTCCTCTACCTTCCTGCTCCCTGTCTCCTCTACCTTCCTCTCCCCTGTCTCCTCTACCTTCCTGCCCCCTGTCTACTCTACCTTCCTAACTATGCACTAGCAGTCTGGGTTGAAGATAACAAATTTAAAACAAAAGGACTCTAACATCCCATAACTATTTGCATAAAATGAGAAAGAATTCTAAACTAAGGGACCAGCAATGTTAGTTAGCAAAGGCCCTGGGCCCATGTATCTAAATTCTTCCTGATGGAATAATGATCTGTCCTAATAAGGGCATCTTCAGCCTAGCTGGCATTGAGAGACAGAGGACACATGGAAAAAAAAGCACTTTTTACTGTTTTACTGGAGGCTTCAATCAGACTTCAATCATTGGCCAGGAGTGAGGATACAATAGGAGCCAGGCAGAGCATTATGAGTTTTGCTGACTCACCACCGACCATAAGAGGCTCTACAGTACGTCACATCAGACTGAGGACAAAGTGGTCAGGGACCGGTTGAATAGAAAGGCTCTCTACATAACAGTGTGAAAGCAAATGAGCACAGAGGCCAAGAATAATATTTTGAGAGGTACGTTTTGTTCCCGTGCCCTTGGACTGTCTGCCTTTTTCAAAAGGAAAACAACGGTCTGCGTTAGCCCACACTATACACACACACACACACACACACACACACGACTCAATAACAGGGTTCAATGTAAGTGTGTGGTCTGCGTGACACACGGTTCCAAAGAGATATACACACTGACCCTAGCTTCTGTATCTACCTTAGAGGGACCTCAACTAGTCTGAAGCTTCATATTGATGATAGCACTATAAAGGCATTTACATATTCACTCAAAATATTTGTTGTAAATCCACTTGCTCTCTGTGGACTCATTCTTATGGAAACACGTTTTGAGTTCCCTGGTTTTAAGACTCAGCACCATGCCATGTTATCTTGGACCAGGTCAAACTGATGTAGAAGTTAGTAGATTGGGCTGTAGTGGGCAAGGGGCCTTGGTTGTTTACCAGAATGACTGGTAAATAGAATGAATAGAACCTGTAACCCTGGTAATATGACTGGTAAATAGAATGAATAGAACCTGTAACCCTGGTAATATGACTGGTAAATAGAATGAATAGAACCTGTAACCCTGGTAATATGACTGGTAAATAGAATGAATAGAACCTGTAACCCTGGTCATATGACTGGTAAATAGAATGAATAGAACCTCTAACCCTGATAAATAGAATGAATAGAACCTGTAACCCTGGTAATATGACTGGTAAATAGAATGAATCGAACCTCTAACCCTGGTAATATGACTGGTAAATAGAATGAATAGAACCTCTAACCCTGGTAATATGACTGGTAAATAGAATGAATAGAACCTGTAACCCTGGTAATATTACTGGTAAATAGAATGAATAGAACCTCTAACCCTGGTAATATGACTGGTAAATAGAATGAATAGAACCTCTAACCCTGGTAAATATAATGAATAGAACCTCTAACCCTGGTAATATGACTGGTAAATAGAATGAATAGAACCTCTAACCCTGGTAAATATAATGAATAGAACCTCTAACCCTGGTAATATGACTGGTAAATAGAATGAATAGAACCTGTAACCCTGGTAATATGACTGGTAAATAGAATGAATAGAACCTGTAACCCTGGTAATATGACTGGTAAATAGAATGAATAGAACCTCTAACCCTGGTAATATGACTGGTAAATAGAATGAATAGAACCTGTAACACTGGTAATATGACTGGTAAATAGAATGAATAGAACCTCTAACCCTGGTAATATGACTGGTAAATAGAATGAATAGAACCTGTAACCCTGGTAATATGACTGGTAAATAGAATGAATAGAACCTCTAACCCTGGTAATATGACTGGTAAATAGAATGAATAGAACCTCTAACCCTGGTAATATGACTGGTAAATAGAATGAATAGAACCTCTAACCCTGGTAATATGATTGGTAAATAGAATGAACAGAACCTCTAACCCTGGTAATATGACTGGTAAATAGAATGATTAGAACCTGTAACCCTGGTAATATGACTGGTAAATAGAATGAATAGAACCTCTAACCCTGGTAAATTGAATGAATAGAACCTCTAACCCTGGTAATATGACTGGTAAATAGAATGAATAGAACCTCTAACCCTGGTAATATGATTGGTAAATAGAATGAATAGAACCTCTAACCCTGGTAATATGACTGGTAAATAGAATGAATAGAACCTGTAACCCTGGTAATATGACTGGTAAATAGAATGAATAGAACCTGTAACCCTGGTAAATATAATGAATAGAACCTCTAACCCTGGTAATATGACTGGTAAATAGAATGAATAGAACTTCTAACCATGGTAATATGACTGGTAAATAGAATGAATAGAACCTCTAACCCTGGTAATATGACTGGTAAATAGAATAAATAGAACCTCGAACCCTGGTCATATGACTGGTAAATAGAATGAATAGAACCTCTAACCCTGGTAAATAGAATGAATAGAACCTCTAACCCTGGTAATATGACTGGTAAATAGAATGAATAGAACCTCTAACCCTGGTAAATAGAATGAATAGAACCTGTAACCCTGGTAATATGACTGGTAAATAGAATGAATAGAACCTCTAACCCTGGTAATATGACTGGTAAATAGAATGAATAGAACCTCTAACCCTGGTAATATGACTGGTAAATAGAATGAATAGAACCTCTAACCCTGGTAATATGACTGGTAAATAGAATGAATAGAACCTGTAACCCTGGTAATATGACTGGTAAATAGAATGAATAGAACCTGTAACCCTGGTAATATGACTGGTAAATAGAATGAATAGGACCTCTAACCCTGGTAATATGACTGGTAAATAGAATAAATAGAACCTGTAACCCTGGTCATATGACTGGTAAATAGAATGAATAGAACCTGTAACCCTGGTAATATGACTGGTAAATAGAATGAATAGGACCTCTAACCCTGGTAATATGACTGGTAAATAGAATAAATAGAACCTCGAACCCTGGTCATATGACTGGTAAATAGAATGAATAGAACCTCGAACCCTGGTAATATGACTGGTAAATATAACGAATAGAACCTCTAACCCTGGTAATATGACTGGTAAATAGAATGAATAGAACCTCTAACCCTGGTAATATGACTGGTAAATAGAATGAATAGAACCTCTAACCCTGGTAATATGACTGGTAAATATAATGAATAGAACCTCTAACCCTGGTAATATGACTGGTAAATAGAATGAATAGAACCTCTAACCCTGGTAAATAGAATGAATAGAACCTGTAACCCTGGTAATATGACTGGTAAATAGAATGAATAGAACCTGTAACCCTGGTAATATGACTGGTAAATAGAATGAATAGGACCTCTAACCCTGGTAATATGACTGGTAAATAGAATGAATAGAACCTGTAACCCTGGTAATATGACTGGTAAATAGAATGAATAGAACCTCTAACCCTGGTAATATGACTGGTAAATAGAATGAATAGAACCTCTAACCCTGGTAATATGACTGGTAAATAGAATGAATAGAACCCCTAACCCTGGTAAATAGAATGAATAGAACCTCTAACCCTGGTAATATGACTGGTAAATAGAATGAATAGAACCTCTAACCCTGGTAATATGACTGGTAAATAGAATGAATAGGACCTCTAACCCTGGTAATATGACTGGTAAATAGAATAAATAGAACCTCGAACCCTGGTCATATGACTGGTAAATAGAATGAATAGAACCTCTAACCCTGGTAAATAGAATGAATAGAACCTCTAACCCTGGTAATATGACTGGTAAATAGAATGAATAGAACCTGTAACCCTGGTAATATGACTGGTAAATAGAATGAATAGAACCTCTAACCCTGGTAATATGACTGGTAAATAGAATGAATAGAACCTCTAACCCTGGTAAATTGAATGAATAGAACCTCTAACCCTGGTAAATAGAATGAATAGAACCTCTAACCCTGGTAATATGACTGGTAAATAGAATGAATAGAACCTGTAACCCTGGTAAATAGAATGAATAGAACTTCTAACCCTGGTAATATGACTGGTAAA
This sequence comes from Oncorhynchus mykiss, assembly GCF_013265735.2. Taxonomy (NCBI): domain Eukaryota; kingdom Metazoa; phylum Chordata; class Actinopteri; order Salmoniformes; family Salmonidae; genus Oncorhynchus; species Oncorhynchus mykiss. Next base: position 66,463,692 of record NC_048579.1, read on the forward strand.
TAGAATGAATAGAACCTCTAACCCTGGTAATATGATTGGTAAATAGAATGAATAGAACCTGTAACCCTGGTAATATGACTGGTAAATAGAATGAATAGAACCTCTAACCCTGGTAATATGACTGGTAAATAGAATGAATAGAACCTCTAACCCTGGTAAATTGAATGAATAGAACCTCTAACCCTGGTAAATAGAATGAATAGAACCTCTAACCCTGGTAATATGACTGGTAAATAGAATGAATAGAACCTCTAACCCTGGTAATATGACTGGTAAATATAATGAATAGAACCTCTAACCCTGTTAAATATAATGAATAGAACCTGTAACCCTGGTAAATAGAATGAATAGAACCTGTAACCCTGGTAATATGACTGGTCAATAGAATGAATAGAACAGGCTTGGAACCTCTCACCCTGACAACTTGACTGGTAAACTCACAATGGCTGCCTGGTATTGTGATGCAATACATTGTAGAATGTTTTCATGCAATAGAAGGTATTTTTGTAATGTCAGTTGAGTTGAATCAACAAATCACATCACATATTATACTTCCTGCTTTGCTCCTGTGGGTACACTCGCAATAGCTGCCAATCCAGCCATTATGCCATAATTGACTTGATGCACCTCCTGTCCAGTCTATTTCCATGGCAGCACATGCAGACAGGAGAGGAGGAGAGGAGAACATGTTTTCCTAAAAGCTGTCATCAAGGAAAAGGGTGGGTACTTGGAAGAATCTAAAATCTCAAATATATTTCTATTTGTTTAACACTATTTTGGTTACTACATGATTCCATATGTGTTATATCATAGTTTTGATGTCTTCACTGCTATTCTACAATGTAGGAAATACCCTGGAATGAGTAGGTGTGTCCAAACGTCTGACTGGTACTGTATATATATTTATTTTTGCTATTCTAACATGTTTTACTGTGACTGCAGTCATTTGGCTGATCAGTTCCTGTCACCCAAAATGCCATGACTGTCACAGCCATTACTACCGTCTCCTGCACATGAAGTATGACACATTCTCACCACCCTCCTTTTTCTCTTCAGCCAGGTGTGTACAGTGTAAAGAAAAATGGCGATGTCCTAGACTAACTTATACCCACATAAAGATGATTATGACAAATCTAAACTTAGATTTGGGTATGTCATTTTAGGTGAAAATGGAAAGAAATGGTCCGATGTTTGAAAAGCCTGGGGCAGGGTAATATTTGCCATACCATTAAGCAGTTAGGCCCTTTATATTGAAATGGAAAGTGATAAGAGTCTGAGGGTTGTCATGAGCCAGACGCTGAAGGAAGATTCATATCCCAGACCAGAGGGGGAAAAACGATGTGTTCCCCAAATGGGACCCTATTCCCTACGAAGTGCACTACTTTTGACCTGACTCCCTTATGGGCAGTGGTAAAACTAGTGCACCAAAATAATGTGTAGGGTACAATTTGGGACATAAGAATTTATGAGAATATAGAGAAGAACTCATTTGCAACTTTAAGTTACACTACGAGCCAGGCAGAGGCAGGTTCTCCATCAATGTGTGTGTGTACATCCATGTATGTGTGTGTGTGTGTGTGTGTGTGTGTGTGTGTGTGTGTGTGTGTGTGTGTGTGTGTGTGTGTGTGTGTGTGTGTGTGTTCATCTATATATATGTGTGTGTGTGTGTGTACATCTATGTGTGTGTGTTTGAATGTATGATTTATTGAGCAAAGCTTAGGCTATTAAGAGCAGCAGTGTCACTGAGAGGACGGTTGAAGATTAAACCTTTCATTATCTAGATGTCCTGTTGAACCTCTTCATCAACCAATACCATTCATTATCTAGATGTCCTGTTGAACCTCTTCATCAACCAATACCTTTCATTATCTAGATGTCCTGTTGAACCTCTTCATCAACCAATACCTTTCATTATCTAGATGTCCTGTTGAACCTCTTCATCAACCAATACCTTTCATTATCTAGATGTGTGTGTGTGTGTGTGTGTGTGTGTGTGTGTGTGTGTGGCGGTGTGTGTGTGTGTGTGTGTGTGGCGGTGTTTGTGTGTGTGTATGTGTGTGTGTGTGTGTGTGTGTGTGTGTGTGTAAAGTAGGACAGGATGCAGAACCCAGAATCCCTTTTAGAATCTCTCTCAGTTCCGGGCCTTGATTCTATATTCTGTTTGGCCTCATCCTGCTCCAAACCATCTCTTCCCCAGAGAGCCAAGCTCAACGTGGGATTTAAATAAGAACTTCAAACAACTCAGTCAGATGCCCGAAATCCCCCCCACCCCCCCCCCACTACCCTGCCCACACACACACACTTTAATTTACCTTCTCACAGTCAATTTCACTTGAGTGCACAGGTCTCTTTCCCTTGATCAGTTGTGTGCTTCCCTCTAGTGGCTGATGTTGGAAGTACTTCCCACCAATCAGGTTTGAATTGTTTTCATGGAATTCTACCAGTCCAATAAATACTATAACTCTAACCATGAATAACACAGTTTAAACCCCAACAGTAAATCAAATATCCCTCTCTCATAGGCTCCACCTACTTGTTCTGAGGCTCCTCTGGATTGGCTGGCTGTTGGCGATAGGCCCGCCCTTGGCTCCTCCCCCACTGACAGTGCGGATGGTGAAGTTGTACAGTCGTCCCGGGAACATCCCATCCAGGATGCGGCTGGTTGGCTGAGGCGCTGTGATTGACAGGGAATCTCTGGGAGCCCATTGGAGGTCAAAGGTGTCGTAGTCACCAGAGGCGGGACCATCCCAGGTCAGTTCTACAGAGCTGTTACCACTGATGTCCCTGAAGGATACCATGGAGGGAGGCTCTGGGGCTGAGGGGAAAACACAGACAGAAACAGGCTTTACTGCAAGTAGCACAAAACACAGACAGAAACAGGCTTTACTGCAAGTAGCACAAAACACAGACAGATAGAGGCTTTACTGCAAGCAACAATATTTTGAATAAGTTTAACGTATATATTTAATATTTAGTTTAATTCGGTGTGTTAATTTTCTCTGTCATTTGAACTCTGGATACATGGACCCAGAGTGCAGAGTATTCTCTAACTAAGGTGGTACTAGTCAATATAGTTGTTAAGTAGAATGGATACATGGACCCAGAGTGCAGAGTATTCTCTAACTAAGGTAGTACTAGTCAATATAGTTGTTAAGTAGAATGGATACATGGACCCAGAGTGCAGAGTATTCTCTAACTAAGGTAGTACTAGTCAATATAGTTGTTAAGTAGAATGAATACATGGACCCAGAGTGCAGAGTATTCTCTAACTAAGGTAGTACTAGTCAATATAGTTGTTAAGTAGAATGGATACATGGACCCAGAGTGCAGAGTATTCTCTAACTAAGGAAGTACTAGTCAATATAGTTGTTAAGTAGAATGGATACATGGACCCAGAGTGCAGAGTATTCTCTAACTAAGGAAGTACTAGTCAATATAGTTGTTAAGTAGAATGGATACATGGACCCAGAGTGCAGAGTATTCTCTAACTAAGGTAGTACTAGTCAATATAGTTGTTAAGTAGAATGGATACATGGACCCAGAGTGCAGAGTATTCTCTAACTAAGGTAGTACTAGTCAATATAGTTGTTAAGTAGAATGAATACATGGACCCAGAGTGCAGAGTATTCTCTAACTAAGGTAGTACTAGTCAATATAGTTGTTAAGTAGAATGGATACATGGACCCAGAGTGCAGAGTATTCTCTAACTAAGGAAGTACTAGTCAATATAGTTGTTAAGTAGAATGGATACATGGACCCAGAGTGCAGAGTATTCTCTAACTAAGGAAGTACTAGTCAATATAGTTGTTAAGTAGAATGGATACATGGACCCAGAGTGCAGAGTATTCTCTAACTAAGGAAGTACTAGTCAATATAGTTGTTAAGTAGAATGGATACATGGACCCAGAGTGCAGAGTATTCTCTAACTAAGGTAGTACTAGTCAATATAGTTGTTAGGTAGAATGGATGCATTTTATAACAACTATCATCCCTGGCATCATTGGATCATTGTAAATGAATATGACTTTCAGACAGAGACAGAGAGAGAGAGAGGGTCATTATAAATGAATATGAGTTTCAGACAGAGACAAAGACAGAGAGAGGGTTGTGTACTGACCCGTCCTTCCCTTCGCAGACACAGAATTAGTCAGCTCTCCACTGTGTGTGACCACCTCAGCCCGGTACACACGGCCAGGTACCAGTCCCTGGAACAGGTGTTCTCTCTGCTCCATGCCCAGCTCCTGGGCGGCCAGGGTAGTGGTTGAGCCCTCCAGGCCACCGTACAGGACCACTTGGTACCCACTCCACTCCCCTGCCCCAGGCAGCCAGCTGATGGAGAGACGGTCAGTACGCTTACCACCCTGGACGTGGAGAGAGCGCACTGGGGCTGGGACTGGGGGGAAGAATGGAGGTTTGGGGGGATGGTTAAGGGGATGGGGAGAAGAGAGAGAACAGTGGTTTGGGAGAGAAGAGCGGGAACAGGGGTTTGGGGGGGAAGAGAGAGAACAGGGGTTTGGGGGAGAGAGATAGAACAGGGTTTTGGGGGAGAAGAGAGAGAACAGTGTTTTGGGGGAGAGAGAGAGAGAGAGAACAGGGGTTTAGGGGAGAGAGAGAGAGAACAGGGGTTTGGGGGAGAAGAGAGAGAACAGGGTTTTGGGGGAGAAAGAGAGAGAACAGGGGTTTAGGGGAGAGAGAGAACAGGGTTTTGGGGGAGAGAGAGAGAGAGAGAGAACAGGGGTTTAGGGGAGAGAGAAAGAACAGGGTTTGGGGAGAAGAGAGAGAACAGTGTTTTGGGGGAGAGAGAGAGAGAACAGGGGTTTAGGGGAGAGAGAGAACAGTGTTTTGGGGGAGAGAGAGAGAGAGAGAGAGAACAGGGGTTTAGGGGAGCGAGAGAACAGGGGTTTGGGGGAGAAGAGAGAGAACAGGGTGATAGAGTCAGTTCATGCTCTGTTGTATTATCAAGAGGAAAGGCAGAGATTCTGAACAGGGTTGTGCATCTGGCGTGTAGATATCCACCTGGACATCTAACATTCATCTGATCAGAGAAGTTCTTCATCATGTTTAATCACTCAAATGTCTGTCAGACCAATGACGTTCTAATCTCTCCTGGGTCGACTACGTGACACAAATGGCATCTGAACAAATGACGTGAGTTTTTACTTCTGGGTTGTCGAGATGAATGAAGTAAAAATTATAAGAAGTGAGCTCAGAGGTCAGACAAGAGGCTGTGTAAAAGTCACAGTCATTCACATATAAAATCCCATGGGGAGAAAAGTCACTTGGACATTCACATCGTTGACAAAACAAAAAGATCACCAAGCAGGGAATGTAATGACATTAAGGCAGTGATTTCCCCAGACTGTCTCCCACCTCAAAGACCATAAACTGCTTTACATCCATCAACACATTACATTGATAAAATGAGCCCCTTCTGCAGTGCAGTATGGGAATATTCACATCAGAGTTGTAATAACAGTCTCAGGCCCAACAAAGAGCTACCACACATCATCTCTGCAATAAGAAATTAACAAATACAACCAACTGACTAGTGGCGAGTTTCCACTGACGATTTACTCCCGTGTTTTAGCCAAAAAGACTGAGACTTTTCTGTTTCTATCTACAGCAGGACCCGGCACCGTGTCTCACTGGGACATGGCTCCTGTTCTCTCTTGGGTCTAATGCCAGGCCGCTGGTACCTTTCATCTGGTACATACAGCGCATTCGGAAAGTATTCAGACCCCTTGACCTTTTTCCACATTTTGTTACGTTACAGCCTCGTTCTAAAATTGATTAAATAAAAATGATCCTCATCAATCTACACACAATACATCATAATGACAAAGCAAAAACAGGTTTGCAAAAATTTTAGCAAATTTATATATTTTTTAAAATCTGAAATACCTTATTTCTGTAAGTATTCAGACCCTTTTTCTTTGAGACTGGAAATTGAGATCAGGTGCATCTTGTTCCCATCGATCATCCTTGAGATGTTTCTACAACTTGATTTGGAAAGGCACACACCTGTCTATATAAGGTCCCACAGTTGACTGAACATGTCAGAGCAAAAACCAAGCCATGAGGCCGAAGAAATTGTCTGGGAAGTGGAGGTGACCAAGAACCCGAAGGTCACTCTCACAGAGCTCCAGAGTTCCTCTGTGAAACTTTCAGAAGAACAACCATCTCTGCAGCTCTCCACCGATCAGGCCTTTAGGGTAGAGTGGCCAGACGGAAGCCACTCATCAGTAAAAGGCACATGACAGCCTGCTTGGAGTTTGCCAAAAGGCACCTAAAGACTTTCAGACCATGAGAAACAAGACTCTCAGGCTGATGAAACCAAGATTGAACACTTTGGCCTGAATGCCTGGAACTATCCCTACGGTGAAGCATGGTGGTGGTGGCATCATGCTGTAGGGATGTTTTTCAGCGGCTGGGACTGGGAGGCTAGTCAGGATCGAGGGAAAGATGAACGGAGCAAAGTACAGAGAGATCCTTGATGAAAACCAGCTCCAGAACGCTCAGGGCAGACTGCGGCGAAGGTTCACTTTCCAACAGGACAACGACCCTAAGCACACAGCCCAAAAGAACGCAGGAGTGGCTTCGGGATAAGACTGTGGACTTTAACACCTTCTCACAAAGCAACTATCTAAATGATGCAGAGGTTGTTGATTCTGCTCAACACCAAGTCTTTTTTTTGTGTCACAGTCCTGATGGAAAAAACAATATCACCAGAGACACATTAACATAAACCACTGGCTCAGTGGGGAAAGCCCCAAGGCGTTGCAGTCATTTGCATTTAGATTGTAATAATGACAGCGGCGCTGTGAAAGAAAAGATTGTCATTGACATACAGTGCAGACACACCACTTCAGATGCTGTGGGGTTGTTACCTTGTCTGACACTTCTGGTTTTTAGAATGACTTACAAGTTCATCTAAAGTTGTAGCAGACATTTGGCTTGTTAGGCACAATATATGTTGAGAAAACCTTGGCCCGTAAAAAAAAAAAAAAATGTACAGCAATTAGCTTTCACATTCAGCTGGATGAATGTGGTGTTTCTTTTTGAGGACGACACAGAGTCATGGAGGAAATGTGATCCCTAAAATTCCAACATTCAGAATGAATTTCAGCATCGTACACATACACTAAACGATTCACGCACACTAAATGAATATGGCACACGTCCATCAAAATAAACAGGTATTGTTTGACACATTATAGATTGAATTGATAATAAAGTAAATAATAATAATTAGGATAATTTATATACAAATGCTATTTTACAGTAAACAAATTAACAACAGACTTTCAGCAGACTTATAGAGAAGGACTTTTATCGAGCGCAGCACTTACACAAATTACTGAGAAATTGATGATAAAAAAAAGATTGTGGAGGCTGTTTTGTTAGACTTCAGTGCAACTTTTGACGTCATCGATCATAGTCTGCTGATGGAAAAAACGTATGTGTTATGGATTTCCCATGCTACATTGTGGATAAAGAGTTACCAGTCTAATAGAACACAGAGGGTGTTCTTTAATGGAAGCCTCTCCAATAAAATCCATTTAAAATCAGGAATTCCCCAGGGCAGCTGTCTAGGCCCTTTACTTTTTTTAAATCTTTACTAATGACATTGAGTAAAGCCAGTGTGTCAATGTATGCGGATGACTCAACACTATACACCTCAGCTACTACAGCGACTGAAATGACTGGAACTCTTAACAAAGAGATGCAGTTAGTTTCAGAATGGGTGGCAAGGAATAAGTCAGTCCTAAATATTTAAAAAACTAAAAGCATTGTATTTGGGACAAATCATTCACTAAACACTAAACCTCAACTAAATATTGTAATGAATCATGGGGAAATTGAGCAAGTTGAGGAGACTAAACTGCTTGGAGTAACCCTGGACTGTAAAACTGTCATGGTCAAAACATATTGACACAACAAATCTAATTTTTGCTAAGATGGGGAGAAGTCTGTCAATAATAAAGCGCCGCTCTGCCTTCTTAACAACACTATCAACAAGGCAGGTCCAACAGGCCCTGGTTTCTACCTTCTTAACAACACTATCAACAAGGCAGGTCCAACAGGCCCTGGTTTCTACCTTCTTAACAACACTATCAACAAGGCAGGTCCAACAGGCCCTGGTTTTATCGCACCTGGACTACTGTTCAGTCGTGTGGTCAGGTGCCACAAAGAGGGATTTAGGAAAATTGCAATTGGCTCAGAACAGGGCAGCACGGCTGGCACTTGGATCTATACAGAGAGCTAACATGAATAATACGCATGTAAAGCTCTCCTGGCTCAAAGTGGAGGAGAGATTAACTTCATGTTGAATGCACCTAGCTGTCTGTTTAATCTACTGGCACACAGCTCAGACACCCCACAAGACATGCCACCAGAGGTCTCTTCACAGTCCCCAAGTCCAGAACAGACTATGGCATAGGCACAGTACTACATAGAGCCATGACTACATGGAACTCTATTCCACAGTACTACATAGAGCCATGACTACATGGAACTCTATTCCACAGTACTACATAGAGCCATGACTACATGGAACTCTATTCCAGAGTACTACATAGAGCCATGACTACATGGAACTATATTCCACATTACTACATAGAGCCATGACTACATGGAACTCTATTCCACAGTACTACATAGAGCCATGACTACATGGAACTCTATTCCAGAGTACTACATAGAGCCATGACTACATGGAACTATATTCCACATTACTACATAGAGCCATGACTACATGGAACTCTATTCCACAGTACTACATAGAGCCATGACTACATGGAACTCTATTCCACAGTACTACATAGAGCCATGACTACATGGAACTCTATTCCACAGTACTACACAGAGCCCAGACTACATGGAACTCTATTCCACAGTACTACACAGAGCCCAGACTACATGGAACTCTATTCCATGTCTAGTAACTGATGCAATCAGTAAAATTAGATTTTTTTTTAACTAATAAAGAATACACCTTATGGAAGAGGGGGTACTGTGAAGAGACACACAGGCACAGACACATGCATACAAACACACAATAACATATGCACTATACACACACATACACATGGATTTTGGGTTGTAGATATATGGTAGTAGAGTAGGGGCCTGAGGGCACACATTCAATGTGTTGTGAAATCTGTTGTGAATGTTTTGTAATGTTTTAAAAATGATAGAACTGCCTTCATTTTGCTGGACCCCAGGAAGAGTAGCTGCTGCCTTGGCAGGAACTAATGGGGATCCTTAATAAACCCCAGGAAGAGTAGCTGTTGCCTTGACATGAACTAATGGGGATTCAGATTAAACCCCAGGAAGAGTAGCTGCTGCCTTGGCAGGAACTAATGAGGATTCATAATA
>NC_048579.1:66478069-66488069 GCF_013265735.2 Oncorhynchus mykiss
ACTATCTCTGACACAGTAATAATGACTGTCTCTGATACAGTGATAATGACTGTCTCTGATACAGCGATAATGACTGTCTCTGATACAGTAATAATGACTGTCTCTGATACAGCTATAATGACTGTCTCTGATACAGCGATAATGACTGTCTCTGATACAGTGATAATGACTGTCTCTGATACAGCGATAATGACTGTCTCTGATACAGCGATAATGACTGTCTCTGATACAGCGATAATGACTGTCTCTGATACAGTAATAATGACTGTCTCTGATACAGCTATAATGACTGTCTCTGATACAGCGATAATGACTGTCTCTGATACAGTGATAATGACTGTCTCTGATACAGCGATAATGACTGTCTCTGATACAGTGATAATGACTGTCTCTGATATAGCGATAATGTCAGTCTCTGATACAGCGATAATGACTGTCTCTGATACAGCGATAATGACGGTCTCTGACAGAGTGATAATGACCGTCTCTGATACAGTGATAATGGCGGTCTCTGATACAGCGATAATGACTGTCTCTGATAACGTGATAATGACGGTCTCTGATATAGCGATAATGACAGTCTCTGATACAGCGATAATGACTGTCTCTGATACAGTGACAAGGACTGTCTCTGATACAGCGATAATGACTGTCTCTGATACAGCGATAATGACTGTCTCTGATACAGCGATAATGACTGTCTCCAATACAGCGATAATGACAGTCTCCGATACAGCGATAATGACAGTTTCCGATACAGAGATAATGACTGTCTCCGATACAGTAATAATGACTGTCTCTGATACAGTAATAATGGCTGTCTCTGATACAGTAATAATGACTGTCTCTGATACAGTGATAATGACTGTCTCTGATACAGCGATAATGAATGTCTCTGATAAAGTGATAATGACTGTCTCCGATACAGCAATAATGACTGTCTCCAATACAGCGATAATGGCTGTCTCTGATACAGTGATAATGACTGTCTCTGATACAGTGATAATGACCGTCTCTGACACAGTGATAATGACTGTCGCTGACAAAGTGATAATGAATGACTCTGATACAGTGATAATGACTGTCTCTGATACAGCGATAATGACTGTCTCTGATACAGTGATAATGACTGTCTATGATACAGTAATAATGACTTTCTCTGACACAGTAATAATGACGGTCTCTGATATAGCGATAATGACAGTCTCTGATACAGCGATAATGACTGTCTCTGATACAGTGACAAGGACTGTCTCTGATACAACGATAATGACTGTCTCTGATACAGCGATAATGACTGTCTCCAATACAGCGATAATGACAGTCTCCGATACAGCGATAATGACAGTTTCCGATACAGAGATAATGACTGTCTCCGATACAGTAATAATGACTGTCTCTGATACAGTAATAATGGCTGTCTCTGATACAGTAATAATGACTGTCTCTGATACAGTGATAATGACTGTCTCTGATACAGCGATAATGACTGTCTCCAATACAGCGATAATGGCTGTCTCTGATACAGTGATAATGACTGTCTTTGATACAGTGATAATGACCATCTCTGACACAGTGATAATGACTGTCTCTGACAAAGTGATAATGAATGACTCTGATACAGCGATAATGACTGTCTCTGATACAGCGATAATGACTGTCTCTGATACAGTGATAATGACTGTCTATGATACAGTAATAATGACTTTCTCTGACACAGTAATAATGACTGTCTCTGATACAGTGATAATGAATATCTCTGATACAGTAATTATGACTGTCTCTGATACAGTGATACTGACTGTCTCTGATACAGTAATAATGACTATCTCTGACACAGTAATAATGACTGTCTCTGATACAGTGATAATGACTGTCTCTGATACAGCGATAATGACTGTCTCTGATACAGTAATAATGACTGTCTCTGATACAGCTATAATGACTGTCTCTGATACAGCGATAATGACTGTCTCTGACACAGCGATAATGACTGTCTCTGACACAGCGATAATGACTGTCTCTGATACAGTGATAATGACTATCTCTGACACAGTGATAATGACTGTCTCTGATACAGTGATCATGACTGTCTCTGATACAGTAATAATGACTGCCTCTGACACAGTGATAATGACTGTCTCTGACACAGTGATAATGACTGTCTCTGACACAGTGATAATGACTGTCTCTGACACAGTGATAATGACTGTCTCTGATACAGTGATAATGACTGTCTCTGACACAGTGATAATGACTGTCTCTGATACAGGAAAACTGGTGCTTCTTACGTGTTTGTCCCTCAGCCACGGCCTCCTTGCCGTAGATCCCTCCACTGACGGATACGACCTGAACTCGGTACCACTTTCCAGGGGTGAGCTGGTCGAAGAGGTGCCTGGTGGAGCCCTGGGGCATGGAAATATTAGAGACTATGTCACGTCCATCATCCAGGAGCTGGATCCTGTAACCCTCGTACACTCCCACTGTAGTCTCCCAGGTCACTGTTAGACTGTGGGTGGTGTGGTCACTGTCTGCCTGGAGCGCTGTCACTGTGGAGGGGACTGGAGAGAGAGAGAGAGAGAGAGAGAGAGAGACAGACAGACAGACAGACAGACAGACAGACAGACAGACAGACAGACAGACAGACAAAGAGAGAGAGAGAGAGACAGACAGACAGACAGACAGACAGACAGACAGACAGACAGACAGACAGACAAAGAGAGAGAGAGAGAGAGAGAGAGAGAGAGAGAGATGTTATGTTAAGGAGATCAGACAGTAGACAGTTAGACTGTGGCTGGTGTGGTCACTGTCTGCCTGGAGCGCTCTCACTCTGGGAGGGGACTGGACAGATACAGGGAGAGTTTAGACATCCCCTATGGCTGGGAGGGGATTGGACAGATCCAGGGAGAGGTTAGACATCACCCATGGCTGGGAGGGGATTGAACAGATCCAGGGAGAGGTTAAACATCCCCCATGGCTGTTTTTTTTTGTTGCAGTATTCTTGATCTCTGAACTTGTTATAAAGAGAATCAGTTTCCAATGATTTTAGAATTAGACTTTTCCGTGAAGACGACAAATGACAATGACAACTGTTGATGATAAGGACAACTGTTGTTCCGCTATAATTCAGGACAAAGCCCTGTGTGTCTTAATGGCTCCAGTCCAAACGATGTGTTATCATACAGGTATATTCTGAGCATTCACCTGTTCATCCAGTAGCACTGCTGTTATCGACCAGTGTTCCACTCAGGGACTGAGCTGTCCCCTCCATCCCTGCCTCTCCTCCCTCCCGCTCCTATTCTCCTCCCATTCCCTCTCCTATTCTCCTCCCATTCCCCCTCCTATTCCCCCTCTCTCCTATTCTACCCCCATTCCATCTCCTATTCCCCTCTCTCTCCTATTCTCCTCCCTCCCGCTCCTATTCTCCTCCCATTCCCTCTCCTATTCTCCTCCCATTCCCCCTCCTATTTCCCCCTCTCTCCTATTCTCCTCCTATTCCCTCTCCTATTCTCCTCCCACATTCCCTCTCCTATTCCCTCTGCTATTCTCCTCCCATTCCCCCTCCTATTCTCCTCCCATTCCCACTCCTATTCCCCCCTCTCTCCTATTCTCCTCCCATTCCCTCTCCTATTCTCCTCACATTCCCCCTCCTATTCTCACCTCTCTCCTATTCTCCTCCCATTCCCTCTCCTATTCTCCTCCCATTCCCTCTCCTATTCCCCTCTCTCTCCTATTCTCCTCCCATTCCGTCTCCTATTCTCCTCCCATTCCCTCTCCTATTCTCCTCCCATTCCCTCTCCTATTCTCTTCCCATTCCCTCTCCTATTCTCCTCCCATTCCGTATCCTATTCTCCTCCCATTCCCTCTCCTATTCCCCTCTCTCTCCCATTCTCTTCCCATCCCCTCTCCTATTCTCCTCCTATGCCCTCTCCTATTCTCCTCCTATGCCCTCTCCTATTCCCCTCTCTCTCCTATTCTCCTCCCATTCCCTCTCCTATTCTCCTCCCATTACCTCTCCTATTCCCCCCTCTCTCCTATTATCCTCCCATTCCCTCTCTCATTCCCTCTCCCATTCCCTCTCCTATTCCCTCTCCTATTCCCCCTCCTATTCCCCTCTCTCTCCTATTCTCCTCCTATTCCCTCTGCTATTCTCTCTCCTATTCTCCTCCTATTCCCTCTCCTATTCTCCTCCCATTCCCTCTCCTATTCCCTCTGCTATTCTCCTCCCATTCCCTCTCCTATTCTCCTCACATTCCCCCTCCTATTCCCCCCTCTCTCCTATTCTCTTCCCATTCCCTCTCCTATTCTCCTCCCATTCCCTCTCCTATTCCCCTCTCTCTCCTATTCTCCTCCCATTCCGTCTCCTATTCTCCTCCCATTCCCTCTCCTATTCTCCGCTCATTCCCTCTCCTATTCTCCTCCCATTCCCTCTCCTATTCTCCTCCCATTCCGTATCCTATTCCCCTCCCATTCCCTCTCATATTCTCCTCCTATGCCCTCTCCTATTCTCCTCCCATTCCCTCTCCTATTCCCCTCTCTCTCCCATCCTCCTCCCATTCCCTCTCCTATTCTCCTCCCATTACCTCTCCTATTCCCCTCTCTCTCCTATTCTCCTCCCATTACCTCTCCTATTCCCCTCTCTCTCCTATTCTCCTCCCATTCCCTCTCCCATTCCCTCTCCTATTCCCTCTCCTATTCCCTCTCCTATTCTCCTCCTATTCCCCCTCCTATTCCCCTCTCTCTCCTATTCTCCTCCTATTCCCTCTGCTATTCTCTCTCCTATTCCCTCTCATATTCCCCCCTCTCTCATATTCTCCTCCCATTCCCTCTCCTATTCTCCTCCCATTCCCTCTCCTATTCCCCCCTCTCTCCTATTCTCCTCCTATTCCCTCTCCTATTCCCTCTGCTATTCCCTCTCCTATTCCCTCTGCTCTTCCCTCTGCTATTCCCTCCGCTATTCCCTCTGCTATTCCCTCTGCTATTCCCTCTCCTATTCCCTCTGCTCTTCCCTCTCCTATTCCCTCTCCTATTCCCTCTGCTATTCCCTCTGCTATTCCCTCTGCTATTCCCTCTGCTATTCTCTCTGCTATTCCCTTTGCTATTCCCTCTCCTATTCCCTCTCCTATTCCCTCTCCTATTCCCCTTCCTATTCCCCTCCCTCCTTCTCACCTGTTCGTCCAGTAGTTGTTGAATTATTGACCAGTATTCCACTCAGGGACTGAACCTCGACCCCGTACAGCTGTCCTGGTACCAGACCCTGAAAGTCCAGCTCAGTGACGTGTTTGGGGACAGGTCTGGTCTCCAGAAGGTGTGCTCCCTGGGATAGGGACACGGTGTACATGTCCACGTCTCCATCACCAGGGGTCCAGGACACCCTCAGGCTGGCAGCCTGGTCCCCTGGCCGGGCATGGAGGTTCCTCACCTGGCTGGGGACTGGGGGGGGGGGGGGGGGGGGGGGGGTTGAGAGAGAAGGCAGAGAGACAGGAGTAAGGGGGGGGGGGTTGAGAGAGAAGGCAGAGAGACAGGAGTAAAGGTGGGGAGGGGGGGGGAGGAGAGAGAAGGCAGAGAGACAGGAGTAAAGGTGGGGGGGGGGAGGAGAGAGAAGGCAGAGAGACAGGAGTAAAGGGGGGGGGGGGTTGAGAGAGAAGGCAGAGAGACAGGAGTAAAGGGAGGGGGGGGTTGAGAGAGAAGGCAGAGAGACAGGAGTAAAGGGAGGGGGGGGAGGAGAGAGAAGGCAGAGAGACAGGAGTAAAGGTGGGGGGGAGGAGAGAGAAGGCAGAGAGACAGGAGTAAAGGTGGGGGGGAGGAGAGAGAAGGCAGAGAGACAGGAGTAAAGGGAGGGGGGGTTGAGAGAGAAGGCAGAGAGACAGGAGTAAAGGTGGGGGGGAGGAGAGAGAAGGCAGAGAGACAGGAGTAAAGGTTGGGGGTGGGGAGAGAGAAGGCAGAGAGACAGGAGTAAAGGGGGGGGGGTTGAGAGAGAAGGCAGAGAGACAGGAGTAAAGGGAGGGGGGGGTTGAGAGAGAAGGCAGAGAGACAGGAGTAAAGGGAGGGGGGGGGGTTGAGAGAGAAGGCAGAGAGACAGGAGTAAAGGGAGGGGGGGGAGGAGAGAGAAGGCAGAGAGACAGGAGTAAAGGTGGGGGGGGGGAGAGAGAAGGCAGAGAGACAGGAGTAAAGGGGGGGGTTGAGAGAGAAGGCAGAGAGACAGGAGTAAAGGGAGGGGGGGTTGAGAGAGAAGGCAGAGAGACAGGAGTAAAGGGAGGGGGGGGGTTGCGAGAGAAGGCAGAGAGACAGGAGTAAAGGGAGGGGGGGAGGAGAGAGAAGGCAGAGAGACAGGAGTAAAGGTGGGGGGGGAGGAGAGAGAAGGCAGAGAGACAGGAGTAAAGGTGGGGGGGAGGAGAGAGAAGGCAGAGAGACAGGAGTAAAGGGAGGGGGGGGTTGAGAGAGAAGGCAGAGAGACAGGAGTAAAGGTGGGGGGGGGGGGGGAGAGAGAAGGCAGAGAGACAGGAGTAAAGGTGGGGGGGGGGGGAGAGAGAAGGCAGAGAGACAGGAGTAAAGGGAGGGGGGGGGGTTGAGAGAGAAGGCAGAGAGACAGGAGTAAAGGGAGGGGGGGGTTGAGAGAGAAGGCAGAGAGACAGGAGTAAAGGGAGGGGGGGGGGGTTGAGAGAGAAGGCAGAGAGACAGGAGTAAAGGGAGGGGGGGGAGGAGAGAGAAGGCAGAGAGACAGGAGTAAAGGTGGGGGGGGGGGGAGAGAGAAGGCAGAGAGACAGGAGTAAAGGGGGGGGGGGTTGAGAGAGAAGGCAGAGAGACAGGAGTAAAGGGAGGGGGGGTTGAGAGAGAAGGCAGAGAGACAGGAGTAAAGGGAGGGGGGGGGGTGAGAGAGAAGGCAGAGAGACAGGAGTAAGGGGGGGGTTGAGAGAGAAGGCAGAGAGACAGGAGTAAAGGTGGGGGGGGGGAGGAGAGAGAAGGCAGAGAGACAGGAGTAAAGGGAGGGGGGGGGGTTGAGAGAGAAGGCAGAGAGACAGGAGTAAAGGTGGGGGGGGGGGGGAGAATGGAGATGGGTCACAATGTGGATCACTTATATAAAAACAAGTTGAAGACTGGCCAACAAAACTATGTGGTGTTTTTTTTATTTTAAAATCTTTAGATGAAGTTAAATGGAATGAAGTGATAACAGGAGGTTATTCTGTTGTTTTACCTGAAATACCTGTGACAGAAATGCTATGAAACACAATGTGAGGTTATTTGGAAAACCAAGCCGGGCAACTGCCCACTCTGTTCCCCTACTGACCTGTCCTGCCCTCGATGAACTGAGGTCTCTGGTTGGGTCCACTGAAGGTGGACACCACCATCTTGTACAGGCGTCCCGGGGTGAGCGAGGCCAGGCGGTGGTCACGGGCCTCGTTGCCCAGGGTTACGGGCGGGTAAACCCGCGTGTCGTTGAAGAGGATCTGGACCTCGTAGTGATCAACGTCCCCCAGCGCTGGAGACCATGTGACCACCAGGTCACCTGTACCACTGTCACCCAGGGCCAGGCTCCGCACCGCAGAGGGGACTACGGAGACAGTCAAATACAACTTTATTTAAACATTTCAACTATTCACAGAACACTAAAGGGCTCAGTGGTTTGATTGGCTGAGGGGAATTTGACCCATGACGCCCACTAGTTTAAGGTTAACTTTGCGCTGCCAAAATGTTACTGAATGTGATCGTAGGTACAATTCCCATGCGCTGAATTCTAGATTTCACACCTACAAATTCTTCCAAACAAGTTGCATATTGGTTTTAAGTGGACTTGGCCACACAGAATACTCAGCAGCACAGCATTTTACTGAAACCTTCTACCAACACTGCAGTAGCAACAGACACAGACTCACAGACTGTAGTTAATAGACTCACAGACTGTAGTTAATAGACTCACAGACTGTAGTTAATAGACTCACAGACTGTAGTTAATAGACTCACAGACTGTAGTTAATAGACTCACAGACTGTAGTTAATAGACTCACAGACTGTAGTTAATAGACTCACACATTCTCCCGTCAGTAGAAACAGACACAGACTCACAGACTGTAGTTAATAGACTCACAGACTGTAGTTAATAGACTCACACATTCTCCTGTCAGTAGCAACAGACAACGACTGTAGTTAATAGACTCACACATTCTCCTGTCAGTAGCAACAGACACAGACTGAAGTTAATAGACTCACACATTCTCCTGTCAGTAGCAACAGACACAGACTGAAGTTAATAGACTCACAGACTGTAGTTAATAGACTCACACGTTCTCCTGTCAGTAGCAACAGACACAGACTGTAGTTAATAGACTCACACGTTCTCCTGTCAGTAGCAACAGACACAGACTGTAGTTAATAGACTCACACGTTCTCCTGTCAGTAGCAACAGACACAGACTGTAGTTAATAGACTCACACATTCTCCCGTCAGTAGCAACAGACACAAACTGTAGTTAATAGACTCACACATTCTCCTGTCAGTAGAAACAGACACAGACTGTAGTTAATAGACTCACAGACTGTAGTTAATAGACTCACACATTTTCCTGTCAGTAGCAACAGACACAGACTCACAGACTGTAGTTAATAGACTCACACATTCTCCTGTCAGTAGCAACAGACACAGACTCACAGACTGTAGTTAATAGACTCACACGTTCTGCCGTCAGTAGAAACACTGGACTGGTACTCTCCGCTCCAGGTGCTGACAGTGACTGTATAAAGCCTCCCGGGCACCAGGGAGCTGAACACGCAGTCGTTCTGCGAGCGCGCCACCGTCTGGTTCTGGACGACCGTGTTGTTGTACTTAATGACCACCTCGTAACGGTCCAAGTCTCCGGACGCATGGCGCCAGTAGACTTTCAGGAAGTCGTCCCTGGCAGAGTGGATGGCGTTGGGGTTCTGGACACTGGAGGGTTCTTGGTAGAAGAGATGTCATGAGGTCAAGAGGTCAAGTAGGATGTGGGGTGTTTTTCATTAAACACAACACCGTTGTCATTTTAAGAGACACACATTTTCTCCAAAAAAGTTCCCTACCAAATGAACAATTTGTCACCTAGATCACCAGAAAATAAATCTATATTAACACATTCATCCATGTAACTATATACAATGAATTCGGGAAAGTATTCAGACCCCTTGCCTATTTCCACATTTTGTTACGTTACAGCCTTAATCTAAAATGGAATGAATAGTTTTTCCCCCTCATCAATCTACACACAATACCCCATAAGGGCATCACAATAGCCCATAATGACATCACAATATCCTATAATGACATCACAATACCCTATAATGACATCACAATACCCCCATGATGGCAAAGCAAAAACAGGTTTTTAGACATTTTTGCTCATTTATAAAGAATATACAACTGGATTAGCACATTTCCATAAGTATTCAGACCCTTTACTCAGTACTTTGCTGAAGTACATTTGGCAGCGATTACAGCCTTGAGTCTTCTTGGGTATGATGCTACAAGCTTGGCACATCTGTATTTGGGGAGTTTCTCCCATTCTTCTCTGCAGATCCTCTCAAGCTCTGTCAGATTGGCTGAGAAGCATCACTGTATAGCTATTTTCAGGTCTCTCTAGAGGTGTTCTAGTCCGGGCTCTGGCTGGGCCACGCAAGGACATTCAGAGACTTCTGCGTTGTTTTGGCTCAGGGCTTAGGGTTGTTGTCCTGTTGGAAGGTGAAACTTCATCCCAATCTGAGGTCTTGAGCACTCTGGAGCAGGTTTTCATCAAGGATCTCTCTGTACTTTGCTCCGTTCATCTTTCCATTAATCTTGACTAGTCTCCCAGTCCCTGCTGCTGAAAAACATCCCCCCAGCATGATGCTGCCACCACCATGCTTCACCGTAAGGATGGTAACAGGTTTCCTACAGATGTGACGCTTGGCATTCAAGCCAAAGAGTTCAATCTTGGTTTCATCAGACCAGAAAATCTTGTTTCTCATGGTCTGAGAGTCTTTAGGTGCCTTTAGGC
>NC_048579.1:66493069-66530569 GCF_013265735.2 Oncorhynchus mykiss
AGGTCTCTGAATTTCCTTGAGTAGTACAGTACCTGTTTGTCCATTTTGAGACGCTGTAAATAGTCTAAAATAATCTAAGCTCAAACTCAAGGAATCTTTCATTCATTTTGACATTAGTTGTGTAATTTTACATCTAAGATGTTCAGTGCATTATTTCTCAATGAAAATATTGGCATTAAAAAAACAGTCTTCTCTCGTTGAATGACAACAAAGACTTTATTGAAGAATCCCTGCTGTTGACCAATCACAGACGAAGAGTTATGGACTTTGGCCTCCAGAACAACCATGTGGTGCCAAAACACCTGAAAAACCCTCACCTGAGAACAAAACCCTCACCTGAGAACAAAACCTTCACCTGAGAACAAAAACCCTCACCTGAGAACAAAACCCCTCACCTGAGAACAAAACCCCTCACCTGAGAACAAAACCCTCACCTGAGAACAAAACCCTCACCTGAGAACAAAAACCCTCACCTGAGAACAAAACCCCTCACCTGAGAACAAAACCCCTCACCTGAGAACAAAACCCCTCACCTGAGAACAAAACCCCTCACCTGAGAACAAAACCCCTCACCTGAGAAAAAAAAACCCTCACCTGAGAACAAACCCCTCACCTGAGAACAAAAACCCCTCACCTGAGAACAAAACCCTCACCTGAGAACAAAACCCTCACCTGAGAACAAAACCCTCACCTGAGAACAAAACTCCTCACCTGAGAACAAAACCCCTCACCTGAGAACAAAACCCTCACCTGAGAACAAAACCCCTCACCTGAGAACAAAACCCCTCACCTGAGAACAAAACCCCTCACCTGAGAACAAAACCCCTCACCTGAGAAAAAAAAAACCTCACCTGAGAACAAAACCCCTCACCTGAGAACAAAAACCCCTCACCTGAGAACAAAACCCTCACCTGAGAACAAAACCCTCACCTGAGAACAAAACCCTCACCTGAGAACAAAACTCCTCACCTGAGAACAAAACCCCTCACCTGAGAACAAAACCCTCACCTGAGAACAAAACCCCTCACCTGAGAACAAAACCCTCACCTGAGAACAAAACCCTCACCTGAGAACAAAAACCCTCACCTGAGAACAAAACCCCTCACCTGAGAACAAAACCCCTCACCTGAGAACAAAACCCCTCACCTGAGAACAAAACCCCTCACCTGAGAAAAAAAAAACCCTCACCTGAGAACAAAACCCCTCACCTGAGAACAAAACCCCTCACCTGAGAACAAAACCCCTCACCTGAGAACAAAACCCCTCACCTGAGAAAAAAAAAACCTCACCTGAGAACAAAACCCCTCACCTGAGAACAAAACCCCTCACCTGAGAAAAAAAAAACCTCACCTGAGAACAAAACCCTCACCTGAGAACAAAACCCTCACCTGAGAACAAAACTCCTCACCTGAGAACAAAACCCCTCACCTGAGAACAAAACCCTCACCTGAGAACAAAACTCCTCACCTGAGAACAAAACCCTCACCTGAGAAAAAAAACCCTCACCTGAGAACAAAACCCCTCACCTGAGAACAAAACCCTCACCTGAGAACAAAACCCCTCACCTGAGAAGAAAACCCCTCACCTGAGAAAAAAAACCCTCACCTGAGAACAAAACCCCTCACCTGAGAACAAAACCCTCACCTGAGAACAAAACCCCTCACCTGAGAACAAAACCCCTCACCTGAGAAAAAAAACCCTCACCTGAGAACAAAACCCCTCACCTGAGAACAAAACCCTCACCTGAGAACAAAAACCCCTCACCTGAGAACAAAACCCCTCACCTGAGAACAAAACCCCTCACCTGAGAACAAAACCCCTCACCTGAGAACAAAAATCCCTCACCTGAGAACAAAACCCCTCACCTAAAAACAAAACCCCTCACCTGAGAACAAAAACCCCTCACCTGAGAACAAAACCCCTCACCTAAAAACAAAACCCCTCACCTAAAAACAAAACCCCTCACCTGAGAACAAAACCCCTCACCTGAGAACAAAACCCCTCACCTGAGAACAAAACCCCTCACCTGAGAACAAAACCCTCACCTGAGAACAAAACCCCTCACCTGAGAACAAAACCCCTCACCTAAGAAAGAAACATCACCAAATGTCATCATAATAAATGAAGGAACTCTTCTGAACTGTTTCTGCTTGGGAAGCATGCAGACGCCTTAACACAACAACACAATGGACTAATTCTAATCCACTTGATTAATCCATGAATAGTAATCACATAGTTATGATCTTAGACATCATCGAGACGCTCAACAAGCTCTTGCTGAACCCTTAATAACAGAGTGTTTAAATTAAACAGTCACACTCTAGGGGAATTACCATCTCACCCCCTCCTTTATCCTCTTGGCTTTAATAGCAGAGGCCCTCTTCAACAGGAAGAGTGTTCCTCTCAACAAACTAAAGGCTTCATTGGATTTCTGAGAACACTAACTGTTAGCATGTTGGACCAGAGACAAGACGTTCTCCTGACCACGACACAGAGTTTGTCCTGGTTTACATGACGTTTTCCTGGTTACGCCTACTGTTACCTGTGTTGGCCGAGGCAGTTGATTGGTTGGAGAGCTCTCCGCTCTTGGTGGCGACAGACACCTGATAGGTCCGTCCGGGTGTCAGCTGGTGGAAGTGGGCCTTTGTGGTGTCAGATGACAGGGTCTTCTCCAGAGGGGTGGTTCCAGACGAGGACAGGGTCACCACTATGGAGTCCACATCACCCTGGGGTTGACTCCATGATGCTCTCAAACTGTCCTGGGTGTTATTGTTCTCTAGCTTCAGGTTGGAGACGGCATAGGGCACTGGAGAGGAAGAGAGAGGGAAGGAGAGAGAGGGAAGGGTGGGAGGGAGAGGGAGAGCGATAGAGGGGGAGGAAGACGGAGAGGGAGGGGAGAGAGGGGAGAGAGACAGGGGGAGGGAGTGAGAGGAGAGAGAGAGGGAGAGAGAGAGAGAGAGGGGAGAGAAGGGGGTAGAGAAAGATAGAGGGAGAGAGAGAGCAAGAGGGAGGGAGGGAGAGATAGAGGGGAGAGAGGGGGGAGAGAGAGGAGAGAGGAGGGGGGAGAGAGGGAGAGAGGGAGGGAGAGAGAGGGGGGAGAGAGAGGGGGGAGGGAGAGGGGGGAGGGAGAGAGGGGAGAGAGAGGGGGAGGGAGAGGAAGAGAGAGGGGAGAGAGAGAGGGAGAGAGACAAATTCAATCCCTTCTAGACAACTTCCTGGACAAAATGTTCCACTGTAATAGTGAAAGTGTAAACTTCACTTTTAGTAGAAAACATAAACAGTACATTTGACCTCTCAGCTTCCCTATCAAATAAAAAAATGTCAAACAGAAAACATAAGAAAATGAACAACAATGACAAATGGTTTGATGAAGAATGCAAAAACCTAAGACAGAAATTGAGAAACCTGTCCAACCAAAAACAGAGACCCAGAAAACTTGAGTCTACGCCTTCACTATGGTGAATCACTAAAACAATACAGAAATGCACTACGGAAAAAGAAGGAACAGCACGTCAGAAATCAGCTCAATGCAATTGAAGAATCCATAGAATCTAACCACTTCTGGGAAAATTGGAAAACACTAAACAAACAACAACACAAAGAGTTATCTGTCCAAAAGAGAGATGTATGGATAAACCACTTCTCCAATCTGGTTGGCTCTATAACAAAGAGCAAATAGCAAAAACAGAAAAAAAATTATAGCCTAATGTTAACTAGCTAACGTTGAACCTGGTTGGTTAGCTACCTGCAGATTCATGCAGGGGTAGTAACGTTATGAGTTGGGATCGTGGTTCATTGTTTAGCTAGCTAGCTATCTACGTGTCGAAACAAAAGACTCCACTACGTAAGTAACCATTTCAATAGAATGTTCATGATGTCACTGCGACAACTGTCGATAGACGTAGCTGGTAAAATTCGCTCTGGATATCTACTCTGATTTCAGAGCACTCTCGTCTGTGTGCCAAAGCTCAGAATAACTGACGAATTTACAAACACCGATGAATATTGCCGGTGTCAGTAAACGTTGGCTAAAAAGCGCAATTAAATTGTTGCCAGCAGAACAGTTGCAGTCTCCACTTTGGATAACATGAAAATAGCCTAACCAGCTCTGCTAGGGCGAGTAAAATGGTCAGAGTGAGATGTTCGCTCAATTGTACTGGAAGTAGCTACCAAGCTAGCCAACATTAACCAGTTAGCTTGGGTGCATGACTGTCGTTGTGAGGTCAGAACAACCCTACTCCTCGGCCAGAGCGTCCAGTGTGCGCTCTGAACGCTCCGAGTGCGAAAACTCTGAATGTACAAACGGACAAACTGACAACGCTCTGAGTTTACAATCTGACAACGCTCTGAGTTTACAATCTGACAACGCTCTGAGTTTACAAT
The DNA here is from genome assembly GCF_013265735.2 of Oncorhynchus mykiss. Classification (NCBI taxonomy): domain Eukaryota; kingdom Metazoa; phylum Chordata; class Actinopteri; order Salmoniformes; family Salmonidae; genus Oncorhynchus; species Oncorhynchus mykiss. The sequence continues at coordinate 66,497,453 of NC_048579.1, forward strand.
CTGACAACGCTCTGAGTTTACAATCTGACAACGCTCTGAGTTTACAATCTGACAACGCTCTGAGTTTACAAACGCCCAGAGTACACTCTGGCACTCCAGATTAAATTTACACCCATACTATAAACCAGCCTTTAGTCTTGTTTAATACATGGCCTCAGATGTGAATCCTTAAAGAGATGGGCGGGGCTAAGGCTTAAGAGGGTGTGAATGATGCTGAATGGGGGTGGAGACAAAGAAGATCTCTCCAGTAGGTGAACCAAAACATTCAAGGGCCATTTTCTCAAAAGTGAGATTAAGAGTTCATCAACTTTCAAAGCAGAATTACTTTCCCAATGTTCCTCAACCTCAGTGTATGATATTATCAGGAATCAAGTGCAGGCCGTGTGAAGTGACAATGTGAAGACAAGCACAAAGACAGGTGAAACAGATCAGGGCGTGACACATATACCATTTTATAGCTCTGAGTCTCTACTTTTATCCAAAGTTTAAAAAAAATGTAAACACAATTTCAAATGTTGCTCCATAAGACCGAATCAAGCCGTTCGGTCACATATGACTGTTCCTGTCTATCAGTGTATCAGTGTTTTGTGACTTATCGTGTTTCATGTTTTCTGTGGACCCCAGGAAGAGTAGCTGCTGCTTCTGAAAAAGCTAATGGTGATGATAAAAACAAATAAATAATGTCAGCCTAAGGCCTAAGGCGGAGGTTTACGATGGCTGAATATATTGCGGAAAATTCATACCGATCCTGGACAGTTAAAGAGTAACACAGGCTTGGTTGGGTAGGGACTCTGTTGGGAAAGAAAGCAGGCTTGGTTGGGTAGGGACTCTGTTGGGAAAGAAAGCAGGCTTGGTTGGGTAGGGACTCTGTTAGGAAAGAAAGCAGGCTTGGTTGGGTAGGGACTCTGTTGGGAAAGAAAGCAGGCTTGGTTGGGTATGGACTCTGTTGGGAAAGAAAGCAGGCTTGGTTGAGTAGGGACTCTGTTGGGAAAGAAAGCAGGCTTGGTTGGGTAGGGACTCTGTTAGGAAAGAAAGCAGGCTTGGTTGGGTAGGGACTCTGTTGGGAAAGAAAGCAGGCTTGGTTGGGTAGGGACTCTGTTAGGAAAGAAAGCAGGCTTGGTTGGGTAGGGACTCTGTTGGGAAAGAAAGCAGGCTTGGTTGGGTAGGGACTCTGTTAGGAAAGAAAGCAGGCTTGGTTGGGTAGGGACTCTGTTAGGAAAGAAAGCAGGCTTGGTTGGGTAGGGACTCTGTTAGGAAAGAAAGCAGGCTTGGTTGGGTAGGGACTCTGTTGGAAAAGAAAGCAGGCTTGGTTGGGTAGGGACTCTGTTGGGAAAGAAAGCAGGCTTGGTTGGGTAGGGACTCTGTTAGGAAAGAAAGCAGGCTTGGTTGGGTAGGGACTCTGTTGGGAAAGAAAGCAGGCTTGGTTGGGTATGGACTCTGTTGGGAAAGAAAGCAGGCTTGGTTGAGTAGGGACTCTGTTGGGAAAGAAAGCAGGCTTGGTTGGGTAGGGACTCTGTTAGGAAAGAAAGCAGGCTTGGTTGAGTAGGGACTCTGTTGGGAAAGAAAGCAGGCTTGGTTGGGTAGGGACTCTGTTAGGAAAGAAAGCAGGCTTGGTTGGGTAGGGACTCTGTTGGGAAAGAAAGCAGGCTTGGTTGGGTAGGGACTCTGTTGGGAAAGAAAGCAGGCTTGGTTGGGTAGGGACTCTGTTAGGAAAGAAAGCAGGCTTGGTTGGGTAGGGACTCTGTTAGAAAAGAAAGCAGGCTTGGTTGGGTAGGGACTCTGTTAGGAAAGAAAGCAGGCTTGGTTGGGTAGGGACTCTGTTAGGAAAGAAAGCAGGCTTGGTTGGGTAGGGACTCTGTTGGGAAAGAAAGCAGGCTTGGTTGGGTAGGGATTCTGTTAGGAAAGAAAGCAGGCTTGGTTGGGTAGGGACTCTGTTAGGAAAGAAAGCAGGCTTGGTTGGGTAGGGACTCTGTTAGGAAAGAAAGCAGGCTTGGTTGGGTAGGGACTCTGTTGGAAAAGAAAGCAGGCTTGGTTGGGTAGGGACTCTGTTGGGAAAGAAAGCAGGCTTGGTTGGGTAGGGACTCTGTTAGGAAAGAAAGCAGGCTTGGTTGGGTATGGACTCTGTTGGGAAAGAAAGCAGGCTTGGTTGGGTATGGACTCTGTTGGGAAAGAAAGCAGGCTTGGTTGAGTAGGGACTCTGTTGGGAAAGAAAGCAGGCTTGGTTGGGTAGGGACTCTGTTAGGAAAGAAAGCAGGCTTGGTTGGGTAGGGACTCTGTTGGGAAAGAAAGCAGGCTTGGTTGGGTAGGGACTCTGTTGGGAAAGAAAGCAGGCTTGGTTGGGTAGGGACTCTGTTAGGAAAGAAAGCAGGCTTGGTTGGGTAGGGACTCTGTTGGGAAAGAAAGCAGGCTTGGTTGGGTATGGACTCTGTTGGGAAAGAAAGCAGGCTTGGTTGAGTAGGGACTCTGTTGGGAAAGAAAGCAGGCTTGGTTGGGTAGGGACTCTGTTAGGAAAGAAAGCAGGCTTGGTTGGGTAGGGACTCTGTTGGGAAAGAAAGCAGACTTGGTTGGGTAGGGACTCTGTTAGGAAAGAAAGCAGGCTTGGTTGGGTAGGGACTCTGTTAGGAAAGAAAGCAGGCTTGGTTGGGTAGGGACTCTGTTAGAAAAGAAAGCAGGCTTGGTTGGGTAGGGACTCTGTTAGGAAAGAAAGCAGTCTTGGTTGGGTAGGGACTCTGTTAGGAAAGAAAGCAGGCTTGGTTGGGTAGGGACTCTGTTGGGAAAGAAAGCAGGCTTGGTTGGGTAGGGACTCTGTTAGGAAAGAAAGCAGGCTTGGTTGGGTAGGGACTCTGTTAGGAAAGAAAGCAGGCTTGGTTGGGTAGGGACTCTGTTAGGAAAGAAAGCAGGCTTGGTTGGGTAGGGACTCTGTTGGAAAAGAAAGCAGGCTTGGTTGGGTAGGGACTCTGTTGGGAAAGAAAGCAGGCTTGGTTGGGTAGGGACTCTGTTAGGAAAGAAAGCAGGCTTGGTTGGGTAGGGACTCTGTTGGGAAAGAAAGCAGGCTTGGTTGGGTATGGACTCTGTTGGGAAAGAAAGCAGGCTTGGTTGAGTAGGGACTCTGTTGGGAAAGAAAGCAGGCTTGGTTGGGTAGGGACTCTGTTAGGAAAGAAAGCAGGCTTGGTTGGGTAGGGACTCTGTTGGGAAAGAAAGCAGGCTTGGTTGGGTAGGGACTCTGTTAGGAAAGAAAGCAGGCTTGGTTGGGTAGGGACTCTGTTGGGAAAGAAAGCAGGCTTGGTTGAGTAGGGACTCTGTTGGGAAAGAAAGCAGGCTTGGTTGGGTAGGGACTCTGTTGGGAAAGAAAGCAGGCTTGGTTGGGTAGGGACTCTGTTGGGAAAGAAAGCAGGCTTGGTTGGGTAGGGACTCTGTTGGGAAAGAAAGCAGGCTTGGGCCCTGTGTCCATACCAGGCCCTAACACTCAGTCTTTCCCATACACTCAGAACCACAGGATGCAGGGAGCAGAGGAGAGTTTGGCATCTTCCCATATACTCCACAGGATGTAGGGAGCAGAGGAGAGGTTGGCATCTTCCCATATACTCACTATCCCATTATTCGTGTGGGCTGATGACTATGTGAGAAGCTCAAGGCTTGAAATAAATAGCTGATCACCGAAGCGCTTTCCTGGAATTTGGTGCAGTATGACTTTAATAGTTACAATTACATTTTTATTTCTAAATATAGTGATGATCCTAACTTACAAATATGTTTTATTTATTTATTTATTTATTTCACCTTTATTTAACCAGGTAGGCTAGTTGAGAACAAGTTCTAATTTACAACTGCGACCTGGCCAAGATAAAGCATAGCAGTGTGAACAGACAACAACACAGAGTTACACATGGAGTAAACAATAAACAAGTCAATAATACAGTAGAAAAAAAGAGTCTATATACATTGTGTGCAAAAGGCATGAGGAGGTAGGCGAATAATTAAAATTTAGCAGATTAACACTGGAGTGATAAATGATCAGATGGTCATGTGCAGGTAGAGATACTGGTGTGCAAAAGAGCAGAAAAGTAAATAAGTAAAAACAGTATGGGGATGAGGTAGGTAAATTGGGTGGGCTATTTACCGATGGACTATGTACAATAGATGTTACGTCGCTGTTACAGATGCTGGCGTCATGTAAGGAGAGTCCATTCCAATGAATCCCATATCATGACTGAATCCTTACCCGTCTGTATTTGTCTTGAGGTGGTACTCTGGCGTCCCCCTGCCTCCGTCACCATGGTGATGTTATACACGCGCCCTGGCACCAGGTCGGTGACAGTGTAGTCTTTAGCGGTGCTCTCCAGAGTCAGGTTCCTCACCACACCCACTCGGTCGGTGAGCAGTAGCCTGAAGCGCTCAGTCCTCCCTGGGCCAGGCTGCCAGGAAACTCCCAGGCTGTCTGATGTCCCAGACACCTGTAGGCCACTGACTGTCGATGGACCTGAGCGATAGAATGGGCTGTCAGTAACTGAAACAAGATACCATTCATCAAGCTAAGATTAAACAAAAGTCAAGTTGGCAATTCGTTGGCAATTCACTTATAAAGCACAGGTACATGTTTTGATATTCAAGCAAACAAGTTTTTCAACTAAACTCAGCAAAAAAAGAAACGTCCTCTCACTGTCAACTGCGCAACTATTTTCAGTAAACTTAACGTGTAAATATTTGTATGAACATAACAAGATTCAACAACTGGACATAAACTGAACAAGTTCCACAGACTTGTGACTAGCAGAAATTTTATCATGTGTCCCTGAACAAAGGGGGGGGGGGGGTCAAAATCAAAAGTAACAGTCAGTATCTGGTGTGGCCACCAGCTGCATTAAGTATTGCAGTGCATCTCCTCCTCATGGACTGCACCAGATTTGCCCGTTCTTGCTGTGAGATGTTACCCCACTCTTCCACCAAGGCATCTGCAAGTTTCCGGACATTTCTGGGGGGAATGGCTCTAGCCCTCACCCTCTGATTCAATAGGACCCCACAACAGGACCCAGACGTGCTCAATGGGATTGAGATCCGGGCTCTTCGCTGGCCATGGCAGAACAACGACATTCCTGTCTTGCAGGAAATCACGCTCAGAACGAGCAGTCTGGCTGGTGGCATTGTCATGCTGGAGGGTCATGTCAGGATGAGCCTGCAGGAAGGGTACCACATGAGGGAGAAGGATGTCTTCCCTGTAACGCACAGCGTTGAGATTGCCTGCAATGACAACAAGCTCAGTCCGATGATGATGTGACACACCGCCCCAGACCATGACGGACCCTTCACCTCCAAACCGATCCCGCTCCAGAGTACAGGCCTCGGTGTAACGCTCATTCCTTCAACGATAAACGCAAATCTGACCATCACCCCTGGTGAGACAAAACCGCGACTCGTCAGTGAAGAGCACTTTTTGCCAGTCCTGTCTGGTCCAGCGACGGTGGGTTTGTGCCCATAGGTGACGTTGTTGCAGGTGATGTCTGGTGAGGACCTGCCTTACAACAGGCCTACAAGCCCTCAGTACAGCCTCTTTCAGCCGATTGCGGACAGTCTGAGCACTGATGGAGGGATTGTGCGTTCCTGGTGTAACTCGGGCAGTTGTTGTTGACATCCTCTACCTGTCCCACATGTGTGATGTTCGGATGTACCGATCCTGTGCAGGTGTTGTTACACGTGGTCTGCCAGTGCGAGGACGATCAGCTGTCCGTCCTGCTGTCTTAGGCGTCTCACAGTACGGACATTGCAGTTTATTGCCCTGGCCACATCTGCAGTTTTCATGCCTCCTTGCAGCATGCCTAAGGCACGTTCACGCAGATGAGCAGGGATCCTGCGCATCTTTCTTTTCGTGTTTTTCAGAGTCAGTAGAAAGGCCTCTTTAGTGTCCTACGTTTTCATAATTGTGATCTTAATTGCCTACCGTCTGTAAGCTGTTAGTGTCTTAACGACCACCCCACAGGTGTATGTTCATGAATTGCTAAAACCCTTTACAACGAAGATCTGTGAAGTTATTTGGATTTTTACGAATTATCTTTGAAAGACAGGGTCCTGCCAAATCTGATCCAAAAGCAGTCACAATGTCAGGGCGGGATCACTGTCATAACAATGGCTACATGACAGACAAGTTAGATGGCCAAAATAATAACTGTTAGACAACATCATCACCAGAGGAGTGGTGCAGAACTACACAGAGAACTATGTAGTAGGTCAGGGGAATGACAGGTCAGGGGAATGACTGATCAGGGGAATGACTGGTCAGGGGAATGACAGGTCAGGGGAATGACAGGCCAGGGGAATGACAGGCCAGGGGAATGACAGGCCAGGGGAATGACTGGTCAGGGGAATGACAGGCCAGGGGAATGACAGGCCAGGGGAATGACCGGTCAGGGGAATGACAGGCCAGGGGAATGACCGGTCAGGGGAATGACAGGTCAGGGGAATGACAGGCCAGGGGAATGACAGGCCAGGGGAATGACAGGCCAGGGGAATGACAGGCCAGGGGAATGACCGGTCAGGGGAATGACAGGCCAGGGGAATGACAGGCCAGGGGAATGACAGGCCAGGGGAATGACAGGTCAGGGGAATGACAGGCCAGGGGAATGACCGGTCAGGGGAATGACAGATCAGGGGAATGACTGGTCAGGGGAAAGACTGGTCAGAGGAATGACTGGTCAGAGGAATGACAGGTCAGGGGAAAGACTGGTCAGAGGAATGACTGGTCAGAGGAATGACTGGTCAGGGGAAAGACTGGTCAGGGGAATGACTGGTCAGGGGAATGACTGGTCAGGGGAATGACTGGTCAGAGGAATGACAGATCAGGGGAATGACTGATGAACAACGCTGTTACACAATGTTTCATTAGGAGAGGAATGGCAGCAGGCAGATCTTCACAGAAAGTAGACAGAGCTGCAGGTCTTTACTCTCTGAGAGGAATAACTGGGACTGTTACACTATGTCTCATCAGAGGTGTGGTGGTAAATTAAACTACACAGAGACTGATGACATTACTGTTACACCGTGTTTCATCAGTCAGAGGTGTTGTGCCAGGACAGAACAGAACAACACAGCACTTCATAGAACTATGACCAGAACAGACCAGTAGAGAGACTCTGAGAACAGACCAGTAGAGAGACTCTGAGAACAGACCAGTAGAGAGACTCTGAGAACAGACCAGTAGATAGACTCTGAGAACAGACCAGTAGATAGACTCTGAGAACAGACCAGTAGAGAGACTCTGAGAACAGACCAGTAGAGAGACTCTGAGAACAGACCAGTAGAGAGACTCTCAGAACAGACCAGTAGAGAGACTCTGAGAACAGACCAGTAGAGAGACTCTGAGAACAGACCAGTAGAGAGACTCTGAGAACAGACCAGTAGAGAGACTCTCAGAACAGACCAGTAGAGAGACTCTGAGAACAGACCAGTAGAGAGACTCTGAGAACAGACCAGTAGAGAGACTCTGAGAACAGACCAGTAGAGAGACTCTGAGAACAGACCAGTAGAGAGACTCTGAGAACAGACCAGTAGAGAGACTCTGAGAACAGACCAGTAGAGAGACTGAGAACAGACCAGTAGAGAGACTCTGAGAACAGACCAGTAGAGAGACTCTGAGAACAGACCAGTAGAGAGACTCTGAGAACAGACCAGTAGAGAGACTCTGAGAACAGACCAGTAGAGAGACTCTGAGAACAGACCAGTAGAGAGACTCTGAGAACAGACCAGTAGAGAGACTCTGAGAACAGACCAGTAGATAGACTCTGAGAACAGACCAGTAGATAGACTCTGAGAACAGACCAGTAGAGAGACTCTGAGAACAGACCAGTAGAGAGACTCTGAGAACAGACCAGTAGAGAGACTCTCAGAACAGACCAGTAGAGAGACTCTGAGAACAGACCAGTAGAGAGACTCTGAGAACAGACCAGTAGAGAGACTCTGAGAACAGACCAGTAGAGAGACTCTGAGAACAGACCAGTAGAGAGACTCTGAGAACAGACCAGTAGAGAGACTCTGAGAACAGACCAGTAGAGAGACTGAGAACAGACCAGTAGAGAGACTCTGAGAACAGACCAGTAGAGAGACTCTGAGAACAGACCAGTAGAGAGACTCTGAGAACAGACCAGTAGAGAGACTCTGAGAACAGACCAGTAGAGAGACTCTGAGAACAGACCAGTAGAGAGACTCTGAGAACAGACCAGTAGAGAGACTCTGAGAACAGACCAGTAGAGAGACTCTGAGAACAGACCAGTAGAGAGACTCTGAGAACAGACCAGTAGAGAGACTCTGAGAACAGACCAGTAGAGACACTCTGAGAACAGACCAGTAGAGAGACTCTGAGAACAGACCAGTAGAGACACTCTGAGAACAGACCAGTAGAGAGACTCTGAGAACAGACCAGTAGAGAGACTCTGAGAACAGACCAGTAGTGAGACTCTGAGAACAGACCAGTAGAGAGACTCTGAGAACAGACCAGTAGAGAGACTCTGAGAACAGACCAGTAGAGAGACTCTGAGAACAGACCAGTAGAGAGACTCTGAGAACAGACCAGTAGAGAGACTCTGAGAACAGACCAGTAGAGAGACTCTGAGAACAGACCAGTAGAGAGACCCTGAGAACAGACCAGTAGAGAGACTCTGAGAACAGACCAGTAGAGAGACTCTGAGAACAGACCAGTAGAGAGACTCTGAGAACAGACCAGTAGAGAGACTCTGAGAACAGACCAGTAGAGAGACTCTGAGAACAGACCAGTAGAGAGACTCTGAGAACAGACCAGTAGAGAGACTCTGAGAACAGACCAGTAGAGAGACTCTGAGAACAGACCAGTAGAGAGACTCTGAGAACAGACCAGTAGAGAGACTCTGAGAACAGACCAGTAGAGAGACTCTGAGAACAGACCAGTAGAGAGACCCTGAGAACAGACCAGTAGAGAGACTCTGAGAACAGACCAGTAGAGAGACTCTGAGAACAGACCAGTAGAGAGACTCTGAGAACAGACCAGTAGAGAGACTCTGAGAACAGACCAGTAGAGAGACTCTGAGAACAGACCAGTAGAGAGACCCTGAGAACAGACCAGTAGAGAGACTCTGAGAACAGACCAGTAGAGAGACTCTGAGAACAGACCAGTAGAGACACTCTGAGAACAGACCAGTAGAGAGACTCTGAGAACAGACCAGTAGAGAGACTCTGAGAACAGACCAGTAGAGAGACCCTGAGAACAGACCAGTAGAGAGACTCTGAGAACAGACCAGTAGAGAGACTCTGAGAACAGACCAGTAGAGACACTCTGAGAACAGACCAGTAGAGAGACTCTGAGAACAGACCAGTAGAGAGACTCTGAGAACAGACCAGTAGAGAGACTCTGAGAACAGACCAGTAGAGAGGTGCGTGGTGGAGATGGCGGAAGGGTTAGGGTTAGGAAGCAGATAGGATTGTTTCATGGCTGTTTAAAATTCTCTGGCCACGGCTTCAGCCCCGGTCAGACCCCGAGCCCCCGCTAGCCCGCTGGGAGGGGATGATGGGAAGCGAGAGAGGAGAAAAAGGGGACCTTTTAGATGGGTGGGGAGGGGGGCAGGAGGCGAGCCCTGACTCCCTATTCCAGGCAGGCAGGCGCCCGTTTGGGTGGGTAACAGTGGTGCGTTAACGAGCCTCTCCTGTGGTGGTACTGACAGAATAGAACAATGACATTCCGGAATGCCAGAATGTCATTGTATTTGGTAGGACGTATTAACATGGCATAGAGCAACCCCCCTTTTGTGATCTGATTTCACAGACAATGAAACTAGACTTGTTAATGTCTACAGTCACATTGGAGTGACAAGGATGCATTCCTTAATTTTCTTCTAATTAGTTTAAATGTTAGTATGACACCTCTAGCCATGGATGATCTAAATGCCACTGTGTTATCTCAACGTTCTATGTGTTAGAATAGCTCTAGATAAGAAGTGATAGTCCAGCTGATGGGGGGCATTGTGCCCAGAAAGGGCCGGAGTTTAGTATGAGGTACAACGCATTCAGAAAGTATCCAGAACGCTTGACTTTTTCTAAATGATTACAGCCTCATCAATCTACACACAATACCCCATAATGACATCACAATACCCCATAATGACATCACAATACCCCATAATGACATCACAATACCCCATAATGACATCACAATACCCCATAATGACATCACAATACCCCATAATGACATCACAATACCCCATAATAACAAAGCAAAAACAGGTTGTCACAAAATGTCTGCAAATTTATTTTAAGAAAACAACGGAAAATATCAAATTTACATACGTTTTCAGACCCTTTACTCAGTACTTTGTCGAAGCACCGTTGACAGCGATTACAGCCTCGACTCTTCTTGGGTAGGACGCTACAAGTTTTGCACATCTGTGTTGGGGGAGTTTATCACATTCTTCTCTGCAGATCCTCCCAAGCTCTGTCAGGTTGGATGGGGAGGTTCTCCCATTCTTCTCTTCAGATCCTCCCAAGCTGTGTCAGGTTGGATGGGGAGTTTCTCCCATTCTTCTCTGCAGATCCTCCCAAGCTCTGTCAGGTTGGATGGGGAGGTTCTCCCATTCTTCTCTGCAGATCCTCCCAAGCTCTGTCAGGTTGGATGGGGAGTGTCGCTGCACAGCTATTTTCAGGTCTCTCCAGAGATGTTTGATTGGGTTCAAGTCCGGGATCTGGCTGGGCTACTCAATGATATTCAGAGACTTGTCCCGAAGCCACTACTGCGTTGTCTTGGCTGTGTGCTTGGGGTCATTGTCCTGTTGGAAGGTGAACCTTCGCCCCAGTCTGAGTTCCTGAGTGCTTTGGAGCAGGTTTTCATCAAGGATCTCTCTGTACTTTGCTCCATTCATCTTTCCCTCGATCCGGACTAGTCTCCTAGTCTCTGCCACTGAAAATCATCCCCACATCATGATGCTGCCAACACCATTATTCACCATAGGGATGGTAACAGGTTCCCTCCAGACATGATGCTGCCACCACCATTATTCACCATAGGGATGGTAACAGGTTCCCTCCAGACATGATGCTGCCAACACCATTATTCACCGTAGGATGGTAACAGGTTCCCTCCAGATATGATGCTGCCACCACCATTATTCACCGTATGGATGGTAACAGGTTCCCTCCAGACATGATGCTGCCACCACCATTATTCACCATAGGGATGCTAACAGGTTCCTTCCAGACATGATGCTTCCACCACCATTATTCACCATAGAGATGGTAACAGGTTCCCTCCAGACATGATGCTTCCACCACCATTATTCACCATAGGGATGGTAACAGGTTCCCTCCAGACATGACGCTTGGCGTTCAAGCCAAGAAGTTCAAACTTGGTTTCATCAGACCAGAAGATCTTGTTTCTCATGGTCTGAGAGTCCTTTTGGTGCCTGTTGGCAAACTCCAAGCAGGCTGTCATGTGCCTTTTAGTGAGGAGTGGCTTCCTTCTGGCCACTCTACCATAAAGGCCTGATTGTTGGAGTGCTGCAGAGATGGTTGTCCTTCTGGAAGGTTCTCCCATCTCCACAGAGGAACTCGGAAGGTCTGTCAGAGGGACATCGGGTTCTTCGTCACCTCCCTGACCAAGGGCCTTCTCCTCTGATTGGTCAGTTTGACCGGGGGCCAGCTCTAGGAAGAGTCTAGGTGGTTCCAAACGTCTTCCATTTCAGAATGATGGAGGCCACTGTGTTCTTGAGGACATTCAATGATTCAGAAATGTTTTGGTATCCTTTCCCAGATCTGTGCCTCGACACAATCCTGTCTCGGAGCTCTACAGACACTTCCTTTGATCTCATGGCTTGGTTTTTGCTCTGACATGCACTGACAACTGTGGGACCTTATATAGACAGGTGTGTGCCTTTCCAAATCATGTCCAATCATTTGAATTTACCACAGGTGGACACCAATCAAGTTGTAGAAACATCTGAAGGATGATCATGGAAACAGGATGCACCTGAGCTCAATTTCGAGTCTCATAGCAAAGGATATTTCAGTTTTTTATTTTTAATACATTTGCAAAAAATATCTAAAAACCTGTTTTCACTTTGTCATTATGGGGTATTGTGATGTCATTATGGGGTATTGTGATGTCATTATGGGGTATTGTGATGTCATTATGGGGTATTGTGATGTCATTATGGGGTATTGTGATGTCATTATGGGGTATTGTGATGTCATTATGGGGTATTGTGATGTCATTATGGGGTATTGTGGCATCATTATGGGGTATTGTGATGTCATTATGGGGTATTGTGATGTCATTATGGGGTATTGTGATGTCATTATGGGGTATTGTGATGTCATTATGGGGTATTGTGATGTCATTATGGGGTATTGTGATGTCATTATGGGGTATTGTGATGTCATTATGGGGTATTGTGATGTCATTATGGGGTATTGTGATGTCATTATGGGGTATTGTGATGTCATTATGGGGTATTGTGATGTCATTATGGGGTATTGTGATGTGATTATGGGGTATTGTGATGTCATTATGGGGTATTGTGATGTCATTATGGGGTATTGTGATGTCATTATGGGGTATTGTGATGTCATTATGGGGTATTGTGATGTCATTATGGGGTATTGTGATGTCATTATGGGGTATTGTGGCATCATTATGGGGTATTGTGATGTCATTATGGGGTATTGTGATGTCATTATGGGGTATTGTGATGTCATTATGGGGTATTGTGATGTCATTATGGGGTATTGTGATGTCATTATGGGGTATTGTGATGTCATTATGGGGTATTGTGATGTCATTATGGGGTATTGTGATGTCATTATGGGGTATTGTGATGTCATTATGGGGTATTGTGATGTCATTATGGGGTATTGTGATGTCATTATGGGGTATTGTGATGTGATTATGGGGTATTGTGATGTCATTATGGGGTATTGTGATGTAATTATGGGGTATTGTGGCATCATTATGGGGTATTGTGATGTCATTATGGGGTATTGTGATGTCATTATGGGGTATTGTGATATCATTATGGGGTATTGTGATGTCATTATGGGGTATTGTGTGTAGATTGATGATTTTTTTATATTTTTTTATCGATTTTAGAAAAAGGCTGTAATGTAACAAAATGTGGAAAAAGTCAAGGGGTCTGAATACTTCCCGAAATCACTGTATGACTAGAGTCTGTTAAATGTCTCAGTGTGATGTATGACCAGACTAGAGTCTGTTAAAGGTCTCAGTGTGATGTATGACCAGACTAGAGTCTGTTAAAGGAGACAGTGTGATGTACGACCAGACTAGAGTCTGTTAAAGGGTCTCAATGTGATGTACGACCAGACTAAAGTCTGTTAAAGGGGACATAGCATGCTGAGAAGGTCAAGAGCAGTGCCATTCACCCTAATCGGCCCAGGCCCTGTGAACCAAACATAGTGTCCTGCCCTCCACTCCCACACCCCACCCACAGGACTCCCTGTATCCGTTAGTACAAAGGGACAATGGAGTCAGGAAATGGCTGGGGTGAGAGAGAGAGAGAGAGAGAGAGAGAGAGAGAGAGACAGAGAGAGAGACAGGGAGAGAGAGAGAGAGAGAGAGAGAGAGAGAGGGGGGGCGATAGAGAGAGTCTGGAAATATACACTTAAGGTCAGATACTTCTGTTCTGGGTCCCTGCCAAGTGTATGTTCACTTATACAGATGTAGGATCTTCATTTGAGCCAGTTTGCTACAGCAGGAAAATAATCCTACAGCGACAGGAAATGTGAATTATGATGTGGATTATAATTAATGGACATTTATATAGGGGTTGATACGTTTAAACAACAACAACATTACGTTAGGGCAAATCAAGTATGACATTTCAAAGGGGAAATTGCAAACTTTAGAATACTTTTAAAAACTAAAATACTCTACAAGTTTGCATTTCCTGCTGTGCAGTTCTCAGCAACAAAAGAGGGATCAATTTAAGATCCTACAGCTGTAGAGCCATGTGAGGACATACGCTTGCAGACATGTGCAGGCAAACACACATACACCCACAAGAAAACACACACATGCACAAAAAACACACACACACACACACACACACACACACACACACACACACACACACACACACACACACACACACACACACACACACACACACACACACACACACACACACACACACACACACACAGTTACTGGTTTATCACTCTCTCTCAGCAGGGTTTCAGTTCCTGTGGTCATGTAAGTGAAGCCGAGGGAAAACCACATGAAATGTAACAGAAAGACTGTATGATGTGACGACAGGCAGCAGAGAGCTGAAAAGCCTGCTGCAACAGATAGTAGAATAGGTACCCACACTATGTATCCAAGAGTAGAGGAAACCTGGTAACCATAACAACACAGTCAGAGAAGCTAATGACACGTGGATTTAAGACATATAAATGCATATAAATGCATTACTCCCATAATAAATATCAATGAGAAAGAGCGACTATGAAACACTGATTAAACTATACATCATTTGCCGTACACAAATCATATTATTAGATATTGATTTGAAATGTACAAATCAAGGAGAAAAAAACAACAACAAATCTATAATCTCATTTCCATAAATATATAATCCCCAACAGAACCCCAACTCACTGGTCTGCAGGGTGACATTGGCCCGTTGTTCATCTGTCGTGGACATGATTTGCAGGGCGTACAATGTTCCGGGTTCTAAACTGACTACCTGGCATTGAAACGTGTCGTTTTCCTTCGGTTCCTCCACACAGTGTGTTACTACAGAGCTACTGTCCACAGATAACACAGTGAAGTGACACTGCTGTCCCTCCGTAGTCAGTCTCAACGTTATAGATTCCAGACCGCTGTCAGCCTCGGTCACGTTTATGCTGCATTTCTGCTCTTCGGCGATGGCGGATACACACTGAAAAGATACGATGTAAATGTGTCAAAAATAACATTGTATACAGTGTGGGTAAAAGCTTTGTTGAGACCAAATGTTTTGGTGAAACTCAAAACACAATAGTATCATACAAACAGCTGCTTCTGTCTCTCTCTAACCTACAGAAACGTTTCCCAAATAAATGAACAGAAATAAACTTTGGAAACTTTTTGATGAGTCTTCCATCAAGTGGTTCATTGGATATGATGGATAGCATGAGAGTTTTTCCAGACTTACCAAGAGAATCCCTGATGCCACACAAAGTGTTAAAAAAAACCTGTTACATTTCAGCATTTCGATTGTTGATTTATACATTATTCACGTCCCCAAAAATTTAAATCCAAAAGAGCATGATCCAAAACCATACTCCAAAAAAGATATACGGCAATCAGTAGAACTGCCTCATCCACTTGAGTACAGCTAAATCAGTAGAACTGCCTCATCCACTTGAGTACAGCTAAATCAGTAGAACTGCCTCATCCACTTGAGTACAGCTAAATCAGTAGAACTGCCTCATCCACTTGAGTACAGCTAAATCAGTAGAACTGCCTCATCCACTTGAGTACAGCTAAATCAATAGAACTGCCTCATCCACTTGAGTACAACTAAATCAGTAGAACTGCCTCATCCACTTGAGTACAGCTAAATCAGTAGAACTGCCTCATCCACCTGAGTACAGCTAAATCAGTAGAACTGCCTCATCCACTTGAGTAAAGCTAAAGTCCTGTGAAGCCTTTGCAGTTGCAATGTTCCAAAATCACCCAGAATAGTTTTTCTTCTTCAGATAATTCAGTAGTGAGGAACTCCTAGTAGACGTTGGGTGAAGACAACTGATCACTGTTTCACGTCGGACACTTCCATCCAGTTCCACCTCCTCCAAACAGTGAGATACTTGAGTCCTTACAGGATATCCTCAACCAGTAGAATGTTTGTATGACTCCAGCTCCAAGCTTCCACAGCGTTCAACCAGAGCCCCCTTAGACTACGATATAGAACTTTGGTGGGTATGAGTCAAATAGTGCGCAGTTGATACTTCATTCTCTATAAGTAAAATTTCAATAAAAAACTTTTTTAAATTTTTTTTTATAGATGTGTTTTAAAATATGTGTCTCTAAACTTTCCCCCTTGGAGAGAGAGAGGGCATCAAAAGTCTTTGTTCTCTAGAACTACTTTTAGGTAGTCCACTCCTTTTTTCCCCTTCCTGTATGCTCTCTCTCTCTCTCTCTCTCTCTCTCTCTCTCTCTCTCTCTCGCTGTCTCTCTCTCTCTCTCTCTCTCCCTCTCTCTCTCTCTCTCTCTCTCTCGCTGTCTCTCTCTCTCTCTCTATCTCTCTCTCTCTCGCTGTCTCTCTCTCTCTCTCTCGCTGTCTCTCTCTCGCTGTCTCTCTCGCTGTCCCCTACTCTCTCTCTCTCTATCTCTCTCTCTCTCTCTCTCTCTCTCGCTGTCTCTCTCTCTCTCTCTATCTCTCTCTCTCTCGCTGTCTCTCTCTCTCTCTCTCGCTGTCTCTCTATCTCTCTCTCTCTCGCTGTCTCTCTCTCTCTCTCTCTCTATCTCTCTCTCTCTCGCTCTCTCTCTCTCTCTCTCTCGATGAAACCAACACTTTCAGTAAACCTCAGAGCTCGAAATGTATTTTCAATTCTAGTTCGTTTTCAATTTCCGGCAACTGAGCATAGTCTGTTGGGTATGACAACAACATCAAACCTCAACAACTACAGTTTCCGTTGACATTTTCACAGATCTATAGTGCAGTCTGGAGCCCTGAAATACTGTAGTCATCTGCCATGTTTCAGAGGCTGTGCCTTTTGACTGTGTTGCAACATTTCACTTTACAACATTTCACTTTTCAACATTACAATTTTTTAAAATGCTGAAGTGAGGCAAGGATGAAATTAAAAACAGATCCGTGTGTGATCGTTCGAAACAGTTTCTCTTTATTGGCAGTAGGGACTATAAAGTCAACGTCTTACAGTAGATACAGTATCAGCAGTTTCATTAGGTACAGTATCAGCAGTTTCATTAGGTACAGTATCATTTTCTGTTTAGGTACAGGGCAGTTTAGTGGCATCTTCAAGCCGCTAACTGTCTAGTCAAGGTAGTACAACTCTCAATGTAGTACTCTCAAGGTAGTACTCTCAAGGTAGTACAACTCTCAACGTAGTACAACTCTCAACGTAGTACTCTCAAGGTAGTACAACTCTCAACGTAGTACTCTCAAGGTAGTACAACTCTCAACGTAGTATTCTCAAGGTAGTACAACTCTCAACGTAGTATTCTCAAGGTAGTACAACTCTCAACGTAGTACTCTCAAGGTAGTACAACTCTCAACGTAGTATTCTCAAGGTAGTACAATGTAGTACTCTCAAGGTAGTACAACTCTCAACGTAGTACTCTCAAGGTAGTACAACTCTCAACGTAGTACTCTCAAGGTAGTACAACTCTCAACGTAGTACTCCCAACGTAGTACAACTCTGCACAACACAGGGTAGTAGAGTAACATCCAGGAATATTCCATGTACAGTACAGTAATATAGTCTAAAGTTCATAGCATGGCTTCAGTACTAAACCCTCAGTAAACCACCAAAACAATTACTCAACACACTGTTTTAGTTATAGCTAAGTTTTAGATTTTAGTTTTGGTCTGTTGTTTTTTTGAATAAACACTACAAGAGTTGGAATACAGATTAATGGCAACATATTTCCTCCGCACCAGCAAGTATTCAGTGAACCGATGTCCAGTCGTACAGTAGAAGATAAAACCCCCTTTTCCCCTCAGTAGTAGGAACAACACAAACAGCTGTTTAAGGCCTGCACCTCTCCTTGTGCTGCCCTCCAAACATGTACATTTCATTATTAAAACATACATACAATATGTACAGCTTATATCAGATTTTTAAATAGTTACTACTGTGGTTATTATGGCGGACAAGGAGAGAACTAATCACAACATTCAAGTCCATTAGTAGTACATCCTCCCCACCCTCTTCTCTAGATAGTTCACTACTTGTGATCAGAGCTCTATGGGCCTGGTCAAATGTAGTGCACTTTAAAGGCTCTAGGGTCCCATTTGGAACACAAACCTTTGTCCTCCTGGCTAATATGGCCATTAAGCCCACATAGTGGATAGATACAACTCTACTAACAGTAAACAATGTGCACGGACGGTTAACGTTTTATGTATTCAAAAACCTTTCTTCTTTTTTAATCACAAATAATAATACAAAAATCATCCATAAGTACGTACAAAAAGTGAAATGTTTCTCAATTCATTGTCACACAACAAACAACCATCTGTATCCTCCTTGGTCGAACACTTGCACATTTTCAGCAGCCAGATAGATTCCTACGTGGTCCTTATAGATATGCCTGACCACAATATATTTAATGGTCCTTATAGATATGCCTGAACACAATATGTTTAATGGTCCTTATAGATATGCCTGTCCACATTATATTTAATGGTCCTTATAGATATGCCTGTCCCACATTATGTTTAATGGTCCTTATAGATATGCCTGTCCACATTATATTTAATGGTCCTTATAGATATGCCTGTCCACATTATATTTAATGGTCCTTATAGATATGCCTGTCCACATTATATTTAATGGTCCTTATAGATATGCCTGTCCACATTATATTTAATGGTCCTTATAGATATGCCTGTCCACATTATATTTAATGGCCCTTATAGATATGCCTGTCCACATTATGTTTAATGGTCCTTATAGATATGCCTGTCCACATTATATTTAATGGTCCTTATAGATATGCCTGTCCACATTATATTTAATGGTCCTTATAGATATGCCTGTCCACATTATGTTTAATGGTCCTTATAGATATGCCTGTCCACATTATGTTTAATGGTCCTTATAGATATGCCTGTCCACATTATGTTTAATGGTCCTTATAGATATGCCTGTCCACATTATGTTTAATGGTCCTTATAGATATGCCTGTCCACATTATGTTTAATGGTCCTTATAGATATGCCTGTCCACATTATATTTAATGGTCCTTATAGATATGCCTGTCCACATTATGTTTAATGGTCCTTATAGATATGCCTGTCCACATTATGTTTAATGGTCCTTATAGATATGCCTGTCCACATTATGTTTAATGGTCCTTATAGATATGCCTGAACACAATATGTTTAATGGTCCTTATAGATATGCCTGTCCACATTATGTTTAATGGTCCTTATAGATATGCCTGTCCACATTATGTTTAATGGTCCTTATAGATATGCCTGAACACATTATATTTAATGGTCCTTATAGATATGCCTGTCCACATTATGTTTAATGGTCCTTATAGATATGCCTGTCCACATTATGTTTAATGGTCCTTATAGATATGCCTGTCCACATTATGTTTAATGGTCCTTATAGATATGCCTGAACACAATATGTTTAATGGCCCTTATAGATATGCCTGTCCACATTATGTTTAATGGTCCTTATAGATATGCCTGTCCACAATATGTTTAATGGTCCTTATAGATATGCCTGTCCACAATATATTTAATGGTCCTTATAGATATGCCTGTCCACATTATATTTAATGGCCCTTATAGATATGCCTGTCCACAATATGTTGAATGGTCCTTATAGATATGCCTGTCCACATTATGTTTAATGGTCCTTATAGATATGCCTGTCCACATTATGTTTAATGGTCCTTATAGATATGCCTGTCCACATTATGTTTAATGGTCCTTATAGATATGCCTGTCCACATTATGTTTAATGGTCCTTATAGATATGCCTGTCCACATTATATTTAATGGTCCTTATAGATGTAGTGTATATAAATTCCTCCATCATGCATATTCATGACTTGCACCTCCATCACTCGGTCGTGTCATGCCATTGTTATGAACGTCGTCAAGCCGCCCTCTACCGGAGGCATTCTGGACGGAGGCTAACTACTGTTTCGTCAAAATTACACTACAGTGCCTGGAAATACGATGACATTGTAAAAGTAGTCGAATATTTAGTAGGAAACAACTTAATGCCAGCATTATCATGCCTTCAAATTTACTTTGCCATGTCTAATGTTGTCATTAGCTTGTAAAGTTCGTCAAAAATAGCTAGCAATGCTAACGTTAGCTAGCTAAAATCCGGTGGCCTCCCCTCAATTTTAGCTAGCTAGTAAAAGTCAATCTGGAGACATTCAAAGTTTTCCTACAAATGATTTGCCTCATTTTGAATTTCATTGTATTTCCAATCCACTGTAACGCGCTTTTTGATGAAATCTTCATCAGCGCTCATTGACGACGCATTTAGCAAAATGCTCAGGCCAACATGAACGTTTAAAACAATATTGTGACCAAACTTGCAACCTATGAATATCATGTACACGAAGAGAAGCATAATGTAGATTATAGACCGTCCGGCTATTGATCACTAAAACCCGAGCCCGGAGCACAGATATTACTCTGTTTCCCTGCTGTTTCAGTGAAATAGTGATAAATTCAGTTTGAGGTTCCAGGCTACTAAACTATTATAAATCATGATCTGTTTGGGCAAGCAGCTTTCACGCGAATAACTTTGGCTGTTTGTGGGAATCGTCTTGTTGAGTTAGAAAACCCTGGTGGAGTTAAGGAAATGACCTCAAGGATGTCTTGTTTGAAGAGGAAGGAGCAGGGAGGGGTATTTGTTTTGTCTAGAGTCCACCCTGAATACTACTCTGCTTCACCAGTGAGACCATAGTGAAATGGCGCGCTATTCAGGATGGGATTCAAAGCTAGTAATTGTGCAACTCACTTCAGATTTTTTAGGAATTACCAGAAAAGTTTGAAGGGAGTCATGTCCAGTCTACAGTTGAAGTCGGAAGTTTACATACACTTAGGTTGTTGGAGTCATTAAAAGTCATTTTTCAACCACTCCACAAATTTCTTGTTAATAAACTATATTTTTGGCAAGTCGGTTAGGACATCTACTTTGTGCATGACACAAGTAATTTTTTCCAACAATTGTTTACAGACAGATTATTTCACTTATAATTCACTGTATCACAATTCCAGTGAGTCAGAAGTTTACATACACTATGTTGACTGTGCCTTTAAACAGCTTGGAAAATTCCAGAAAATTATGTCATGGCTTTAGAAGCTTCTGATAGGCTAATTGACATCATGTGAGTCAATTGGAGGTGTACCTGTGGACGTATTTCAAGGCCTACCTTCAAACTCAGTGCCTCTTTGATTAACATCATGGGAAAATCAAAATAAATCAGCCAAGACCTCAGAAAAAAATTGTAGACCTCCACAAGTCTGGTTCATCCTTGGGAGCAATTTCCAAACACCTGAAGATACCACCTTCATCTGTACAAACAATAGTATGCAAGTATAAACACCATGGGACCATGCAGCCGTCATACCGCTCAGGAAGGACACACGTTCTGTCTCCTAGAGATGAATATACTTTGGTGCGAAAAGTGAAAATCAATCCCAGAACAACAGCAAAGGACCTTGTGAAGAAGCAGATACAAAAGTATCTATATCCACAGTAAAACGAGTCCTATATCAACATAACATGAAAGGCTGCTCAGCAAGGAAGAAGTCACTGCTCCAAAATCGCCATAAAAAAAGCCAGATTACAGTTTGCAACTGCACATTGGGACAAAGATTGTACTTTTTGGAGAAATGTCCTCTGGTGTGATGAAACAAAAATAGAACTGTTTGGCCATAACGACCATCGTTATGTTTGGAGGAAAAAGGGGGAGGCTTGCAAACCGAAGAACACCATCCCAACCGTGAAGCACGGGGGTGGCAGCATCATGTTGTGGGGGTGCTTTGCTGCAGGAGGGACTGGTGCACTTTACAAAATAGATGGCATCATGAAGTAGGAATATTATGTGGATATATTGAAGCAACATCTCAAGACATCAGTCCAGGAAGTTAAAGCTTGGTTGCAAATGGGTCTTCCAAATGGACAATGACCCCAAGCATACTTCCAAAGTTGTGGCAAAATGGCTTAAGGACAACAAAGTCAAGGTATTGGAGTGGCCATCACAAAGCCCTGACCTCAACCCTATAGACAATTTGTGGGCAGATTCTGAAAAAGCATGTGCGAGCAAGGAGGCCTACCTAGGTGTAACCTGACTCAGTTATACCAGCTCTGTAAGGAGGAATGGGCCAAAATTCACCCAACTTATTGTGGGCAGCTTGTGGAAGGCTACCCAAAACTTTTGACCCAAGGTAAACAATTTTAAGGCAATGCTACCAAATACTAATTGAGTGTCTGTAAACTTCTGACCCACTGGGAATGTGATGAAAGAAATAAAAGCTGAAATAAATAATTCTCTCTACTATTATTCTGACATTTCACATTCTTAAAATAAAGTGGTGATCCTAACTGACCTAAAACAGGGAATATTTACTAGGATTAAATGTCAGGAATGGTGAAAAACTGAGTTTAAATGTATTTGGCTAAGGTGTATGTAAACTTCTTACTACAACTGTATGTATTCGGCATTTAGAAGCTACAGTATATCAGAGTTTGAAATCAGGGTCAGATAATCCAGACAATTTTTTTTTATAAGTGTCTGATTGACGTTATCCTTGTAATAATTGGTTGGTTCTAGAGATAAAGTGTGTGGGAATCTACACCATTCAGTCATACAGAGAAAACATGTCTAAAAGTACCAAACGATCATGAGTTTACTGTTACACATCAAAACATTATCTTAATATTGTATAAAACTAAAAATCATTATTATTATTACTATAATTTAATCTATATGATCAACAATTAAACATGACATGTCATTTAAACGCAAACATTTACATTTTGGTAAAGAAAGTTGTCATATATCTGTGATGCTTAAAGGCCCAACGCAGCCGTTTTTTATCTCAATTTCAATTAACTGCCTTATTCCAACATCATAGTATGTGTGTATATATATATAAAACACAGGGGGGGGGACAAAATCATGTTTTTGACTGCACGGGGCCTTTAATGGTCAACACAATATACCTGAGGATGGATGTGAAAGATAAGAAATGGGAAAATAACTGATTTTCTGAAAAGAAAAAGGTTTTGTTATTAAATATTGATTTACTGATGAAACGTCGTTTCAGAGCCAGGGTAGATCACACGGCACCTGATAACAGAGAGCTTTGGTATGGAACATTGGATCACACGGCGGCCATGACAGTTCTCTGTGAATACGGTAGATCTACAGGAGGGGCCTATAGCAGGGGGCTGCCAAACTCAATTCCTGAAGGGCCTGCGTGTCGGCTGGCTTTTTATGTTTGTTATTTGCTTCCAATTCAGTGTGTATAATGGCCATCCCCATGGTGAAAATACCTTTTGATGTGTAGTGGCCGTGCAGACAGGCCCAATCGTTCCCTCACCTTTCATACACTGATCTTTCAATGGATGATCAACATGCTATTAGAGGTATAGTATATGGCAGAGGGGCAGCTTCTAGTGTGTTACTGAGAGAAAAGCCAACCTCCAATGGAATATAACAGTCTTCAGAATAATAACCTTTGTGTAACAACACATAGTTAAAAATAAATAAAATAATCAGAATTCAAAAATATCCTAGTAAAGTCACAAAGACAAGTGCTATTCATTTCAACAACGTACTTTTTCCTTTTTAATAGAAACACCATGGACGATTCAAGGACCACAGACTACCTACCCATCCACTATAGCGCATAGTAGTAAGAGGTCAGAGTGTAGGTATACTACGGAATCAATATCAGGCAATCTGATTGGACAGAGCTGCAGTATCAGAGAGTTTGATTGGACAGAGGCAGGTTGCTCACAACAACGTTTTCAGAAGCAGAGCTGCTCACGAATGACAGGAAGTAGTAGAAGAAGAGGAGGAAAGAGAGGAAGAGAAGAAAGGATACATTACATTCAGAGACAAAATCACCGGTCCATACCTCCATCTCTCTCTCTGTAAGGAGACTCAATCAATCAGCCAATAGCAGTCCAGGCTGTCCATACATGTCCACAAAGACAAAGCCCACAAGGACATCTACCATCCAATCGTCACGCAAACATCCACTTCCTCATTAGTCACATGACCTCACAGTCACCGGGTAAGATAGGTCCTTCCCGCCAGGGAGAAATTAAATTCCACTTCCTGGAAAAACCTGGCATGTTTTAACGAAAACTTCCTGGCCTCTGTTCATTGGCCGGTGTCGGCGGAGAGGCGTGTCTCGAAGAGGCTCAAGGCGTGGTGGACAAACTCGTACTGCTCCCCTGTCTGGATCAGACCTCCTCTGAAAAGACACACAGAGACAAGGCAGCCATTAGAATCACGGCTAAAATAACAACATGGACCAGTAACAGTGGTAGCATGTTAGTAACATCCTGACTGTCTGTCTGTCTGTCTGTTAGTAACATCCTGACTGTCTGTCTGTCTGTTAGTAACATCCTGACTGACTGTCTGTCTGTTAGTAACATCCTGACTGACTGTCTGTCTGTTAGTAACATCCTGACTGACTCTCTGTCTGTTAGTAACATCCTGACTGACTGTCTGTCTGTTAGTAACATCCTGACTGACTGTCTGTCTGTTAGTAACATCCTGACTGACTGTCTGTCTGTTAGTAACATGCTATGAAATACAAGGAGTGGAAAATCATTTCAATAAAACTAAACCTTCCATCAGTTGTGGCCATGCTACTGTCTGTAATATAATGAATCCATCTCATACTATCATTTCATTAAACTAAACCTTCCATCCATGCTACTGTCTGTAATATAATGAATCCATCTCATACTGTCATTTCATTAAACTAAACCTTCCATCAGTTGTGGGCATGCTACTGTCTGAAATATAATGAATCCATCTCATACTGTCATTTCATTAAACTAAACCTTCCATCCATGCTACTGTCTGTAATATAATGAATCCATCTCATACTATCATTTCATTAAACTAAACCTTCCATCCATGCTACTGTCTGAAATATAATGAATCCATCTCATACTGTCATTTCATTAAACTAAACCTTCCATCAGTTGTGGCCATGCTACTGTCTGAAATATAATGAATCCATCTCATACTGTCATTTCATTAAACTAAACCTTCCATCCATGCTACTGTCTGAAATATAATGAATCCATCTCATACTGTCATTTCATTAAACTAAACCTTCCATCCATGCTACTGTCTGTAATATAATGAATCCATCTCATACTATCATTTCATTAAACTAAACCTTCCATCCATGCTACTGTCTGAAATATAATGAATCCATCTCATACTGTCATTTCATTAAACTAAACCTTCCATCAGTTGTGGCCATGCTACTGTCTGAAATATAATGAATCCATCTCATACTGTCATTTCATTAAACTAAACCTTCCATCCATGCTACTGTCTGAAATATAATGAATCCATCTCATACTGTCATTTCATTAAACTAAACCTTCCATCAGTTGTGGCCATGCTACTGTCTGAAATATAATGAATCCATCTCATACTGTCATTTCATTAAACTAAACCTTCCATCCATGCTACTGTCTGTAATATAATGAATCCATCTCATACTGTCATTTCATTAAACTAAACCTTCCATCCATGCTACTGTCTGAAATATAATGAATCCATCTCATACTGTCATTTCATTAAACTAAACCTTCCATCAGTTGTGGCCATGCTACTGTCTGAAATATAATGAATCCATCTCATACTGTCATTTCATTAAACTAAACCTTCCATCCATGCTACTGTCTGTAATATAATGAATCCATCTCATACTGTCATTTCATTAAACTAAACCTTCCATCCATGCTACTGTCTGAAATATAATGAATCCATCTCATACTGTCATTTCATTAAACTAAACCTTCCATCAGTTGTGGCCATGCTACTGTCTGAAATATAATGAATCCATCTCATACTGTGACTGAAAAACATCTCTTATTTTAGCGCTGCTGAACATTTGGAACATTATGTACCAATGTTCTGTCTCATAATACATTAACCATTTAGGATTCTCTCCAGCTCATTTAATCCTGTGGTAATTAGTCATGATAAAAGGTCATTTAAACTCTTACTCAGTCATCTAAACGGTACAGTGGCAGTTTGCTTCAGTACATTCTGTTCAATGATTAACTAAAGCTCAACCAAGGCAACATTATGAAGTCCTTGATACCCTGTTGAGCTGCAGGCTACTGCTTCATCCTAATGGATGAGTGCTTTATCCTGGAACAGACAGGCTGTGGGAGATATTTCAGCTTAAACCCTGTTCAGGCTCAGGGGGTGAGTGGGTGTGTGTGTGTGTGTGTGTGTGTGTGTGTGTGTGTGTGTGTGTGTGTGTGTGTGTGTGTGTGTGTGTGTGGTGTGTGTGTGTGTGTGTGTGTGTGTGTGTGTGTGTGTGTGTGTGTGTGTGTGTGTGTGTGTGTGTGTGTGTTTGAAAGAGATAGGAACATATTATCACGTTCTGTCCCTCTCTTGTAAAAAAAAAACAACGTTTCTCATGTACAAGTTTCTTAGCATGATTTATGTCACACCCACCTACATCCCCCCTAACATCCATCCTGACTGTCTGTCTGACTGTCCTCACCCAGCCACATCCATCCTGACTGTCTGTCTGACTGTCCTCACCCAGCCACATCCATCCTGACTGTCTGCCTGACTGTCCTCACCCAGCCACATCCATCCTGACTGTCTGTCTGACTGTCTGTCTGACTGTCCTCACCCAGCCACATCCATCCTCACTGTCTGTCTGACTGTCCTCACCCAACCACATCCATCCTGACTGTCTGTCTGACTGTCCTCACCCAGCCACATCCATCCTGACTGTCTGTCTGACTGTCCTCACCCAGCCACATCCATCCTGACTGTCTGCCTGACTGTCCTCACCCAGCCACATCCATCCTGACTGTCTGACTGTCCTCACCCAGCCACATCCATCCTGACTGTCTGTCTATCCTCACCCAGCCACATCCATCCTGACTGTCTGTCTGACTGTCCTCACCCAGCCACATCCATCCTGACTGTCTGTCTGCCTGTCCTAACCCAGCCACATCCATCCTGACTGTCTGTCTGTCCTAACCCAGCCACATCCTTCCTGCCTGCCTGCCTGCCTGCCTGCCTGCCTGCCTGCCTGCCTGCCTGCCTGCCTGCCTGCCTGTAATCACTGATGGTCATTAGAGCAACACAAACACAGTAGCATACAAGAAGGAAAGAGGACATGGCTTTATCTTCACCAGGTAACTCACCTGTCTGCTGTAAACAGACAGCTGTCTGGACCTATTCCACATACGGTCTAATATACCAGGTGTAGGTAACTCACCTGTCTGTTGTAAACATATTGTCCTACATTGGACCTATTCCACATACGGTCTAATACACCAGGTGTAGGTAACTCACCTGTCTGTTGTAAACAGACAGCTGTCTGGACATATTCCACATACTGTCTAATACTCCAGGTGTAAGTAACTCACCTGTCCGCTCTGAGCTGACACACAATCCCCAGCACATCCACCACTCCCTCCAGCTCCAACTGACGACAGCCTATCGTCGTGGCGATGAAGCAGCCCGTTCGGCCAATCCCTGCGCTGCAGTGTACGATGACGGGTCCCTGCGATAGGGAGCCCGTCCTGTCCTCCTCCACGTCTCTCATCAGCTGGAGCAGGGGCTGGGCGCTGTCTGGGGTCTTATGGTCCGGCCACGATGTGTACCAGTAGTGCTTCACCACACGACTCTGGGCCCCTTGCTGTGAAAGAGACAAAGACACACACAGAGAGTTTGAGTAAGATCAAGATGGTGGTTTCAGTCTAGTTTAAAGTAACTGTCCAGTGTTTACAGATTTCTATGAAATATAACCTATAATCAATGACAATGTGAGTGAAATAGTTTTTCTTCTCAACATTTTTTATAAATTATGTTATAAAGCAGATTTTCTGTGTTGGAATGGTGTGGGCGTACCCCAACAACAGAATGGTGTGGGCGTACCCCAACAACAGAATGGTGTGGGCGTACCCCAACAACAGAATGGTGTGGGTGTACCCCAACAACAGAATGGTGTGGGCGTACCCCAACAACAGAATGGTGTGGTTGTACCCCAACAACAGAATGGTGTGGTCGTATGCCAACAACAGAATGGTGTGGTCGTACGCCAACAACAGAATGGTGTGGTCGTACGCCAACAACAGAATGGTGTGGGCATACCCCAACAACAGAATGGTCTGGGCGTACCCCAACAATAGAATGGTGTGGGCATACCCCAACAACAGAATGGTGTGGGCGTACCCCAACAACAGAATGGTGTGGGCGTACCCCAACAACAGAATGGTGTGGGCGTACCCCAACAACAGAATGGTGTGGGTGTACCCCAACAACAGAATGGTGTGGGCGTACCCCAACAACAGAATGGTGTGGGCGTACCCCAACAACAGAATGGTGTGGGTGTACCCCAACAACAGAATGGTGTGGTTGTACCCCAACAACAGAATGGTGTGGGTGTATACCGGTCATAAAAAATATTAATGCAAGTAGATCGCTGATTGGTCAGTTCATCCTCCTCAGGAGGATGACATCATGCTCTGAGAAAATAGCAAGCATTTTGGAAACGGTCTGTTTGAAATAAATGTTTCAGGTGGGGGTTTTTGAAGTGTTTTATTTTCTCCAAAGTTTGCTTTGGTCACACGTACGAGTAAGGGCCTATAGGGTGAGTCAACATTATCTGGGTATGAGTCAACAAAACATGATCTTATAAAAGTGTAGATTTTCAATTGGAGAGTTAATTAAGTGTATAGTAAATAGCTAGAAACCCACAGCGACCCAGTACGGTCAATGGGTTCCATCCCTGAGTGAAAAGTACCTTCAGGTTGAGGGTCCGACAGGTGTAGTTGTCACACTCTGTCACGTTGTTAATGAGCACCTCCACCTTGCCATAGATACCACGCCTCTCTGGCCAGTACAGAACACATTTCTGGAACAGACAGCATTATTAATCATTACACATGTCATCGTATCACCAATCACTATTGATCCATTAAACCCTGTCAATAACACATGATAAACAGGATTATGTCATGTAAACCCTGTCAATAACACATGATAAACAGGATTATGTCATGTAAATCCTGTCAATAACACATGATAAACAGAATTATGTCATGTAAATCCTGTCAATAACACATGATAAACAGGATTATGTCATGTAAACCCTGTCAATAACACATGATAAACAGGATTATGTCATGTAAACCCTGTCAATAACACATGATAAACAGGATTATGTCATGTAAATCCTGTCAATAACACATGATAAACAGAATTATGTCATGTAAATCCTGTCAATAACACATGATAAACAGGATTATGTCATGTAAACCCTGTCAATAACACATGATAAACAGGATTATGTCATGTAAATCCTGTCAATAACACATGATAAACAGGATTATGTCATGTAAATCCTGTCAATAACACATGATAAACAGGATTATGTCATGTAAACCCTGTCAATAACACATGATAAACAGGATTATGTCATGTAAACCCTGTCAATAACACATGATAAACAGGATTATGTCATGTAAATCCTGTCAATAACACATGATAAACAGGATTATGTCATGTAAATCCTGTCAATAACACATGATAAACAGGATTATGTCATGTAAATCCTGTCAATAACACATGATAAACAGGATTATGTCATGTAAATCCTGTCAATAACACATGATAAACAGGATTATGTCATGTAAACCCTGTCAATAACACATGATAAACAGGATTATGTCATGTAAACCCTGTCAATAACACATGATAAACAGGATTATGTCATGTAAACCCTGTCAATAACACATGATAAACAGGATTATGTCATGTAAACCCTGTCAATAACACATGATAAACAGGATTATGTCATGTAAATCCTGTCAATAACACATGATAAACAGGATTATGTAATGTAAACCCTGTCAATAACACATGATAAACAGGATTATGTCATGTAAACCCTGTCAATAACACATGATAAACAGGATTATGTCATGTAAACCCTGTCAATAACACATGATAAACAGGATTATGTCATGTAATCCTGTCAAATTTACATGTGTAGAATCACGTACTTATTTGTTTACACCTAACTTTGTGTGTGTGTGTGTGTGTGTGTGTGTGTGTGTTTGTGTGTGTGTGTTTGTGTGTGTGTGTTTGTGTGTGTGTGTTAGGGTTGAATATTTTCCCGGGTATTAAAAAGAAAAAAAATCATCCTGAGAATAAATCACTTTTCTCCCAGTCATTCTAAAGCATAGAAACCATATAAATATACTGAAAAATGTCATTTGATTAGTGCTTTGATCAGCATGACAAATCAAGACTGCTGCTACCTGAGCCTGATGCTACCTGAGATTGATACTACCTGAGATTGATACTACCTGAGACTGTTGCTACCTGAGACTGATGCTACCTGAGATTGATACTACCTGAGACTGTTACTACCTGAGCCTGATGCTACCTGAGCCTGTTGCTACCTGAGACTGATGCTACCTGAGCCTGATGCTACCTGAGCCTGATGCTACCTGAGCATGATGCTACCTGAGCATGATGCTACCTGAGCATGATGCTACCTGAGCCTGATGCTACCTGAGCATGATGCTACCTGAGCCTGATGCTACCTGAGCATGATGCTACCTGAGCCTGATGCTACCTGAGCATGATGTTACCTGAGCATGATGCTACCTGAGCCTGATGCTACCTGAGCCTGATGCTACCTGAGCCTGATGCTACCTGAGCCTGATGCTACCTGAGCATGATGTGTGTGTGTGTGTGTGTGTGTGTGTGTGTGTGTGTGTATGTGTATGTGTGTGTGTGTGTGTGTGTGTGTGTGTGTGTGTGTGTGTGTGTGTGTGTGTGTGTGTGTGTGTGTGTGTGTGTGTGTGTGTGTGTGTGTGTGTGTGTATGTGTGTGAGTGAGTGAGTGAGTGAGTGAGTGAGTGAGTGAGTGAGTGAGTGAGTGAGTGCACCCGTACCTCGTTCTTTTCCCTGAGCTTGGTGATCATGATGATGACAGGACAGTCTTCCTGCCAGGCCATCTGCCAGAAATCATTCACTGTGTTGATCATGGGACCCTGGGTGGCGATGTAGGCCTTCTCATCGCCTAGGTAACCCTGCAGAGGTCAGAGAGAGGTAGGGAGGGAGAGAGGACTATTATCAAACTGGTACACAGGAATTCTTGACTGGACCAAAATAGTTTTTGTAAACCGTCACTAGACTGGGGACTAGCTTGTTAAGGCATGATGAATGGACAGGTTGTTTAGACAGCAGAGTCACTAACCCATTCATTAGGTGTTCGTATTTCTGTCTTAATGTGTGCTGCTATTTATATTTTTTTTATAATGGTTTTATTTAACCTTTATTTAACTAGGAAAGTAAGTTAAGAACCAATTTACAATGACGGCCTACCGCGGCCAAACCCGGACGACGCTGGGCCAATTATCTGATTATCCTCTATGGTGTTAGCTACTGT
This sequence comes from Oncorhynchus mykiss, assembly GCF_013265735.2. Classification (NCBI taxonomy): domain Eukaryota; kingdom Metazoa; phylum Chordata; class Actinopteri; order Salmoniformes; family Salmonidae; genus Oncorhynchus; species Oncorhynchus mykiss. Next base: position 66,528,825 of record NC_048579.1, read on the forward strand.
CCAGAGAGAGATAAACCACAGCAGGTCTGAAGAGCCTCTATGGTGTTATCTACTGTCCAGAGAGAGATAAACCACAGCAGGTCTGAATATCCTCTATGGTGTTATCTACTGTCCAGAGAGAGATAAACCACAGCAGGTCTGATTATCCTCTATGGTGTTAGCTACTGTCCAGAGAGAGATAAACCACATCAGGTCTGAATATCCTCTATGGTGTTAGCTACTGTCCAGAGAGAGATAAACCACAGCAGGTCTGAATATCCTCTATGGTGTTAGCTACTGTCCAGAGAGAGATAAACCACAGCAGGTCTGAATATCCTCTATGGTGTTAGCTACTGTCCAGGGAGAGATAAACCACAGCAGGTCTGATTATCCTCTATGGTGTTAGCTACTGTCCAGAGAGAGATAAACCACAGCAGGTCTGAATAGCCTCTATGGTGTGAAAGAGAAAATGAGAGTGTTATGTCCCATATGGCACCCTATTCCCTATATAGTGCACTACTTTTGACCAGAATGTATTGCACTAAATAGGGAACAGGGTGCCATTGTGAAGTCATGCTAGTAGTTGAGCTTCCTGCAGTGACTACAGGGGAAGTGGCCCTATTGTATCTGCAGCTCAACGGGTCATTAGAGAGTGAGTTCACTAGTTCCTCCGGCCTGCCCTCTCTCTCTCCTTCTGTTCTCTCCATAGATTTACATGGAAACAACAGAAACAATGTCCTCGCTCCCTTGGCCTCACTGCTACGCTTTTCTTTCCCAAGATGGAGAAACCCGATAAGGAGAATCTGAAGTTGTTTGTTTGTTTAAAAAGGGAACAAGTCTTATATCACACCAATCAGTTCAACAACACTGGGATATGACTGCATAATATGAAATATGAAGGCATGAACTAAACTAAAGATGACCAGTTAGAATCCAGGGTGATAGAATGAAAAAAATGTAACTATGTTTCATGAGTTCCGTTCTAATCTCTAATCTGTTATAATCTGAATATGCATACCTGTACAGACAACTTTAATCTGTGTTATAATCTGACTATGCATACCTGTACAGACAACTTTAATCTGTGTTATAATCTGACTATGCATACCTGTACAGACAACTTTAATCTGTGCTATAATCTGACTATGCATACCTGTACAGACAACTTTAATCTGTTATAATCTGAATATGCATACCTGTACAGACAACTTTAATCTGTGTTATAATCTGACTATGCATACCTGTACAGACAACTTTAATCTGTGTTTTATTCTGACTATGCATACCTGTACAGAAAACTTTAATCTGAGTTTTAATCTGACTATGCATACCTGTACAGACAACTTTAATCTGTGTTATAATCTGAATATGCATACCTGTACAGACAACTTTAATCTGTTATAATCTGAATATGCATACCTGTACAGACAACTTTAATCTGTGTTATAATCTGACTATGCATACCTGTACAGACAACTTTAATCTGTGTTTTATTCTGACTATGCATACCTGTACAGACAACTTTAATCTGAGTTTTAATCTGACTATGCATACCTGTACAGTCAACTTTAATCTGTGTTTTATTCTGAATATGCATACCTGTACAGACAACTTTAATCTGTGTTTTATTCTGAATATGCATACCTGTACAGACAACTTTAATCTGTGTTATAATCTGACTATGCATACCCGTACAGCCAATTTTAATCTGTGTTATAATCTGACTATGCATACCTGTACAGCCAACTTTAATCTGTGTTATAATC
>NC_048579.1:66533069-66548069 GCF_013265735.2 Oncorhynchus mykiss
TGTCTGAAGTGTTTTGTCTGGACTTCTCTGTCTGAAGTGTTCTGTCTGGACTTCTCTGTCTGAAGAGTTCTGTCTGGAGTGTTCTGTCTGGACTGTTCTGTCTGGACTGTTCTGTCTGGACTTCTCTGTCTGAAGTGTTTTGTCTGGACTTATCTGTCTGAAGTCTTCTGTCTAGACCCCAACCTCAACCCCAGACCCCAGACCCCAACCTCAACCCCCAACCCCAGAGCCCAACCGCAACCCCAGACCCCAACCCCAGACCCCAACCTCAACCCCAGACCTCAACCCCAGACCTCAACCCCAGACCCCAACCTCAACCCCAGACCTCAACCCCAGACCCCAACCCCAGACCTCAACCTCAGACCCCAACCTCAACCCCAGACCTCAACCCAAGACCCCAACCTCAACCCCAGACTTCAACCCCAGACCTCAACCCCACACCCCAACCTCAACCCCAGACTTCAACCCCAGACCTCAACCCCACACCCCAACCTCAACCCCAGACCCCAACCTCAACCCCAGACCTCAACCCCAGACCTCAACCCCAGACCTCAACCCCAACCTCAACCTCAACCCCAGACCTCGACCTCAGACCCCAACCTCAGACCTAAATCTCAGACCTCAACCCCAGACCCCAACCTCAATCCCAGACCCCAACCTCAACCCCAGACCTCAACCCCAGACTTCAACCCCAGATCCCAGACCCCAACCTCAACCCCAGACCTCAACCCCAGACCCCAACCTTAACCCCAGACCCCAGACCCCAACCTCAACCCCAGACTTCAACCCCAGACCTCAACCCCACACCCCAACCTCAACCCCAGACTTCAACCCCAGACCTCAACCCCACACCCCAACCTCAACCCCAGACCCAAACCTCAACCCCAGACCCCAACCTCAACCCCAGACCTCAACCCCAGACCTCAACCCCAGACCCCAACTCCAGACCTCAACCCCAGACCCCAACCCCAGACCCCAACCTCAACCCCAGACCTCAACCCCAGACCTCAACCCCACACCCCAACCTCAACCCCAGACTTCAACCCCAGACCTCAACCCCACACCCCAACCTCAACCCCAGACCCCAACCTCAACCCCAGACCCCAACCTCAACCCCAGACCTCAACCCCAGACCTCAACCCCAGACCCCAACTCCAGACCTCAACCCCAGACCCCAACCCCAGACCCCAACCTCAACCCCAGACCTCAACCCCAGACCCCAACCTCAACCCCAGACACCAACCTCAACCCCAGACCTCCACCCCAGACCTCAACCCCAGACCCCGACCTCAACCTCAGACCCCTCTGTGCTCTGCGTGTTGAAGGAAGACTGCTGGTTCAGACAGGAAGCCTGATAACGTTCCAAGGTGTGAACGGGAAGACAGTAACATTCCAACCCAACTGTCTTTTTATTACAGAATGATGTCATTCACACACACACACACACACACACAAACACACACACACACACACACACACACACACACACACACATACTACTATAACACCCTATTCCCTAGTTAGTGCACTACTATAACATCCTATTCCTTAGTTAGTGCACTACTATAGCACCCTATTCCCTAGATAGTGCGCTACTACAGCGCCCTATTCCCTAGTTAGTGCACTACTATAGCACCCTATTCCCTAGTTAATGCGCTACTACAGCACCCTATTCCCTAGTTAGTGCAGTACTTTTGATCAGGACCCACAGGGTTAAAGGCAGAACACTAGGGAATAGGACACCATTTGGGACACACCTAGAGGCTGTTTAAAGAATCAGGAAGGAACAGCTCATCTCAGACATTGGGTTTATATTTGACCACTTCCGTCCACCAGGCTGACCAACCAGACAGGGCAGCACTAAAACACTTCCTGTATGACCAGGAGAGGTTGTGGCGGTTGGCTATGTTTGGTTGTATTCAGTGTTGCCAAACACATGCTGCACACAACAATATACCATGCGCTGCAGAGAATGTTTGTCTATGTGTGCGTGTGTGTGTGTGTGTGTGTGTGTGTGTGTGTGTGTGTGTGTGTGTGTGTGAGAGCCCAAAGGTTGACAATAACAGACAGTGACAGGTTGACAGAACTACTGCTGTGTGAGATAGACAAGCCTAATCTACCGCTACTCGACACTGACCCTCACATTAACACCATAGCTTTAGTCTGTGGGACCACACAACAGGTTGTGGCTCTGTGGGTGGTCAATTAGTCCTTATAAACTGGGTGGTTCCAGCCCTGAATGCTGATTGGCTGAAATCCGTGGTATATCACATCATATATGGGTATGACAAAACATGTATTTTTACAGCTCTAATTACGTTGGTAACCAGTTTATAACAGCAATAAGGCACCTTGGGGATTTGTGGTATATGGCCAATATACCACGGCTAAGGGCTGTATCCAGGCACTCCGCGTTGTGTCGTGCTTAAAGAACAACCCTTAGCCGTGTTATATTGGCCATATACCACACCCCCCTCGAGTCTTATTGCTTAATAAACTAATACATATTAAAAAGCTAATATACTTACTTGGCAGTATTGTCTTGTATCTGTTTTTGGTTCCATGACTGGAAATGTCTATCACCTTTGGATCCACAAAGTTCATTGGGATTTCCTGAACGGACAAACAAAACAGACAAACAAAAACAGACAAACAAAACAGACAAACAAAACAGACAAACAAAACAGACAAACAAAAACACAATTTAACTCATGAAGTAAGTTGGTGGTTGAAGATATCCCTCTAGTGGTGTGGGGGCTGTGTTTGGCAAAGTGGGTGGGGTTATATCCTTCCTGTTTGGCCCTGTCCGGGGGTGTCCTCGGAGTGGGCCACAGTGTCTCCTGACCCCTCCTGTCTCAGCCTCCAGTATTTATGCTGCAGTAGTTTATGTGTCGGGGGGCTAGGGTCAGTTTGTTATATCTGGAGTACTTCTCCTGTCCTATTCGGTGTCCTGTGTGAATTTAAGTGTGCTCTCTCTAATTCTCTCTTTCTCTCTTTCTTTCTCTCTCTCGGAGGACCTGAGCCCTTGGACCATGCCTCAGGACTACCTGACATGATGACTCCTTGCTGTCCCCAGTCCACCTGACCGTGCTGCTGCTCCAGTTTCAACTGTTCTGCCTTATTATTATTGGACCATGCTGGTCATTTATGAACATTTGAACATCTTGGCCATGTTCTGTTATAATCTCCACCCGGCACAGCCAGAAGAGGACTGGCCACCCCACATAGCCTGGTTCCTCTCTACGTTTCTTTCTAGGTTTTGGCCTTTCTAGGGAGTTTTTCCTAGCCACCGTGCTTCTACACCTGCATTGCTTGTTGTTTGGGGTTTTAGGCTGTGTTTCTGTACAGCACTTTGAGATATCAGCTGATGTACGAAGGGCTATATAAATACATTTGATTTGATTTGATTTAAATCAATTGGTTTAAACAGCCCATAAATGTTGAGGTGGATTGTTCCACATACACAAATGTAATGGGCTATCCGGCCTTGAATAACAGAGTTGATTAATCGAGTTGTTGCCCACAGGAACACAACGCTGTGTAGTGGTTGTGTTGACGTTTTGTTAACTCACGACGAACCCTGTGTGTAGGGTCTGTGTGTGGAGCGCCACGTCGCGTAGCTGTGTGTGTGTGTGTGTGGTGTGTGTGTGTATGGTGTGTGCGTGTTTGTGCGTGTGGTTGTGTGTGTGTGTGGTGTGTGTGTGTGTGTGTGCGTGTGTTTGTGTGTGTGTGTGTGTGTGTGGTGTGTGGTGTGTGTGTGTGGTGTGTGTGTGTGTGTGTGTGTGTGTGTGTGTGTGTGTGGTGTGTGGTGTGTGTGTGTGTGTGGTCTGTGTGTGTGTGTGTGTGTGTGTGTGTGGTGTGTGTGTGTGTGTGTGTGGTGTGTGTGTGTGTGTGGTGTGTGTGTGTGTGTGCGGTGTGTGTGTGTGGTGTGTGGTGTGTGTGTGTGTGTGTGTGTGTGTGTGTGTGTGTGGTGTGTGTGTGGTGTGTGTGTGGTGTGTGTGTGGTGTGTGGTGTGTGTGTGTGTGTGTGTGTGTGTGTGTGTGTGTGTGTGTGTGTGTGTGTGTGGTGTGTGTGTGTGTGGTGTGTGCGAAGGTGTGTGTGTGTGTGTGGTGTGTGTGTGTGTGTGTGTGTGTGTGTGTGTGTGTGTGTGTGTGTGTGTGTGTGTGTGTGTGTGTGTGTGTGTGTGTGTGGTGTGTGTGTACGTGCATGCGTGTGTTCATTCCACTCACAGCGAACTCTGCGTGCAGCGTCTGTGTGTTGAGCACCACGTCTCGTAGCTGCTGTCTGGACAGGGTCCGGCTGGCTGACTGCAGGTAGTCCTGAGTGGCCCTCTCTCTGGGGGTCACCACCCCACAGTTCAGGGGCTCCACCGAGGCCAGGGAGGACATGTCCAGCACCAGGGAGACGTTGGAGCCTCTCCTACGGGAGCAAAACACACGTTAACATGGTCTTTTCCTCGTTCTACGTTGATCTGCCTTTTCTCAGAGTGGCTTACTGTGGTGTTTCTATTGGCAGAATGCGGGTCATAAACAAACCGTATTCTGCCTAGCAACATGGGCGACAGATTACTGTAACTGGCTAATCAAGGGAACAATTGTTGAACTCGACTGGACTATCTTTAAATTCAATTTTTTTGTTCCTCCTCATCTCCTGAAGATAACATGTCTTGGTCTATTCGCACGCCCACATCAAATCACCTTCTCATTGTTTACCCTGGCCCAATCAGAGGGGGTTAAATATGGCGTCCGGTCCCGGTTGGCTGGGCTTCCAGAACAACAACAAACTGTTAAGAACAAACTCTGGCTAATGACCAATCACCATGGAGACAGGTCTTCCTGACCCCCTGACACCAGCTAATGCCCAATCACCAAGGAGACATGTCTTCCTGACTCCCTGACACCAGCTAATGCCCAATCACCAAGGAGACATGTCTTCCTGACTCCCTGACACCAGCTAATGCCCAATCACCAAGGAGACATGTCTTCCTGACTCCCTGACACCAGCTAATGACCAATCACCACGGAGACAGGTCTTCCTGACCCCTTGACACCAGCTAATGCCCAATCACCACAGAGACAGGTCTTCCTGACCCCTTGACACCAGCTAATGCCCAATCACCACGGAGACAGGTCTTCCTGACCCCTTGACACCAGCTAATGCCCAATCACCACGGAGACAGGTCTTCCTGACCCCCTGACACCCGCTATAGAACACACACACGTGCACGCACATGCACAAATGAATACACACACGCACGCATATACAGTATATAGTCTCTCTCACTGTCTCTCTCTCTGTCTCTCTGTCTCTCTCTGTCTCTCTCTCTGTCTCTCTCTCTCTGTCTCTCTCTGTCTGTCTCTCTCTCTCTGTCTCTCTCTCTCTGTCTCTCTCTGTCTCTCTCTGTCTCTCCCTCTCTCTCTCTCTCTCTGTCTCTCTCTGTCTCTCTCTGTCTATCTCTCTCTGTCTCTCTCTGTCTCTCTCTCTCTCTCCATCTGGCTGCTCAGCCATCGTAACATCTCGATGACCATTTTGCCAAAAATCTTCAACAATGCAGAGACCAGCATATCTCTGTTTTCTCAGTTGTTGACACTGAATGCAGAGCACAGACCAAAGGGAATTGTTCCAGTCTGGACCGAACATTCAGTGTTGTGTGTCCACTCTGAACTGCAACAATCAGCCCCATGGCGGCTCAGGAAGTAGCCAGTTTCCTGTCAGAGAGTCACGCCTTTCCCTTTTGTTCTTGTGGTCTGAGCCCAAATGGCAGTCTATTCAGAGGCAGTGGAGTCACAGGTTAGGGCTGCTGGTGCCTGTCACTCCGTACTGTTTTACTTGACAGGAAGATGGCATGTGCGTGGTTAGTGACACCACTCAGGTTTCTAAGTGTATATTGTTTAAAATAATCAACTTGGTGGTTGGAGCCCTGAATGCTGATTGGCCGACGGCCGTAGTATATCAGACCGTATACCACGGGTATGACAAAACATGTATTTTTACAGCTCTAATTACGTTGGTAACCAGTTTATAACAGCAATAAGGCACCTCGGGGGTTTGTGGTATATGGCTAATATACCACAGCTAAGGGCTGTATCCAGGCACTCAGCGTTGCGTCGTGCCTAATAACAGCCCTTAGCCGTGGTATATTGGCCATATACCACACCTCCTCCGGCCTTATTGCCTTAAATATATAATGCTGACAGTGTTAATGATCTTCTTCCTGTCATATAATATATACATTCTAACCTACATGTACATAGAGGAAATACACATTACAGTTCCAGACCTGAGCGTTATCAGGCATCCTCAAACTGCACTCCAACATGTTACAAAAGCACTTGACAATATTCCCCCCCCCCAAAAAAATCCTATGTAATCTATCACCATGAGACACCTGCCAGTGAAATGAACCCTCTCTCATTGCATTTTATCCTGCTTCATTGTTTTACATAAAGAACATTCCTGACAGAGGCCTGTTCCGGAACAGTCTCTCACTTCCTTCTTATAAACATCAGGATGACTTGTGACATAAGGGGCCTCAATCTCAATTCATCTTTCCTCACCTCCTTCTCAACTGTATAAGAGGAGAAGGTCAGAGGGGGAGGGGCTATGTACCTTTTCCTTCAATGGGTTTAGAGAAGGAGGTGAGGAGAGGAGGTGAGCAATCGAGGTAAGATTATTTGAGAAAGAACCAAGACGTCCTCTTCCCTCCTCCTCTACCTCCTCCTCTATGTCCTCCTTCTCCACCCCTTCCTTCCTCCTCCTCCCCCCTTCCTTCCTCCTCCTCCACCTCCATCCTTCTCATCCTCCTCCTCATTCCCTCCTCCTCCTCCTCTACATCCTCCATCTCCTCCTTCTCTCCCTCTTCCCTCCTTCTCCCCCCCTTCCTTCCTCCTCCTCCCCCTCTCCAGTCCTTCTCGTCCTCCTCCTCATTCCCTTATTTTCCTCCTCATCCTCCTCCTCCTCCTCTCCCCCTCTTCCCTCCTACTCCCCCCCTTCCTCCTCCTCCTCCTCCTCCTCTTCTCCCCCTCTTCCCTCCTTCTCCTCCTCCTTTCCTCCTCCACTTCCTCCTCCTCCCTGTTCCCACCTTCCTCAGACTAAGGCAGAGGAGGTGGTCTACCCCTCATTCTACACGTACTCTACGGAGAACACCTGCCACCAAACACAATCAGATGTTAGAGGTCGGGGGAAAATACCACGGCTCAATGCCTCTGGACTCTGGCCAGCATGTAACAGTTCACCTGAGTGCAGTGGGATGTGATAACATAACCCACAACTTACTGCTGGGACATGATACAATATGCTGGTATCAGCCATTCATTTGGGGATTGTGTGTAGCTACAACATCTAATCTGCTTGGTATAAACGCACGATGAAAACCTTCAAATGTCTTCAAACCAGTTTCGCTCTGTGTCTCTCTCTGTGTTCTCTCTCTGTGTCTCTTTCTGTGTCTCTTTCTGTGTCTCTCTCTGTGTTCTCTCTCTGTGTCTCTTTCTGTGTCTCTCTCTGTGTCTATCTCTGTGTTCTCTCTCTGTGGTCTCTCTCTGTGTCTCTCTCTGTGTCTCTCTCTGTGTCTCTCTCTGTGTCTCTCTATGTGTCTCTCTCTGTGTTCTCTCTCTGTGTTCTCTCTCTGTGTCTCTCTCTGTGTTCTCTCTCTGTGTCTCTTTCTGTGTCTCTCTCTGTGTCTCTCTCTGTGTCTCTCTCTGTGTCTCTCTCTGTCTCTCTCTGTGTCTCTATCTGTGTCTCTCTCTGTGTCTCTCTCTGTGTCTCTCTCTGTGTCTCACTCTGTGTCTCACTCTGTGTCTCTCTCTGTGTCTCTCTGTGTCTCTCTGTGTCTCTCTCTGTGTCTCTCTCTGTGTCTCTCTCTGTGTCTCTCTCTCTGTGTCTCTCTCTCTGTGTCCTCTCTCTGTGTTCTCTCTCTGTGTCTCTCTCTGTGTTCTCTCTCTGTGTCTCTCTCTGTGTCTCTCTCGCTGTCTCTCTCCGTGTCTCTCTCTCTGTCTCTCTCTCTGTCTCTCTCTCTGTGTAGTTAAAAGCAGCAGTGGAAAGTTTCCCAGACATCACTTACAGTGTTCTTCTAAAGTCAAGCCAGAGAGGAAGAGCAACATTAAAGACTTTAGACTTCACCCCTTCCCCTCCTTCCCCCTCCTCTCCTCACCCCTCCTCTGCCTCCTCCCCCCTCCTTCCCCTCCTCTCCCCCTCATCCCCTCCTTCCCCCTCTCCCCTCCCTCCTCTCCTCTTCACCTCCTACCCCTCCTCCCCTCCTCTCCCCCTCTACCCCTCCCCCTCCTCCTCTCCCCCATCCGTCCGTTCTTTGTGTCACTAGGACAGTTCTTGATTGGCCGCCAACATCCAACCAAACCCTGCCCTGACCTCATATACACTACAGCCCAGCTATTGAGAGAGACCCTCCAGCTCTGGGACAATCAGGCTATAGACTACAGCCCAGCTATTGAGAGAGACCCTCCAGTTCTGGGACAATCAGGCTATAGACTACAGCCCAGCTATGTAGAGAGACCCTCCAGCTCTGGGACAATCAGGCTATAGACTACAGCCTAGCTATGGAGAGAGACCCTCCAGCTCTGGGACAATCAGGCTATAGACTACAGCCCAGCTATGGAGAGAGACCCTCCAGCTCTGGGACATTCAGGCTATAGACTACAGCCCAGCTATGGAGAGAGACCTCCAGCTCTGGGACAATCAGGCTATAGACTACAGCCCAGCTATTGAGAGAGACCCTCCAGCTCTGGGACAATCCGGCTATAGACTACAGCCCAGCTATGGAGAGAGACCCTCCAGCTCTGGGACATTCAGGCTATAGACTACAGCCCAGCTATGGAGAGAGACCTCCAGCTCTGGGACAATCAGGCTATAGACTACAGCCCAGCTATTGAGAGAGACCCTCCAGCTCTGGGACAATCCGGCTATAGACTACAGCCCAGCTATGGAGAGAGACCCTCCAGTTCTGAGACAATCAGGCTATAGACTACAGCCCAGCTATGGAGAGAGACCCTCCAGCTCTGGGACAATCAGGCTATAGACTACAGCCCAGCTATGTAGAGAGACCCTCCAGCTCTGGGACAATCAGGCTATAGACTACAGCCCAGCTATGGAGAGAGACCCTCCAGCTCTGGGACAATCAGGCTATAGACTACAGCCCAGCTGTGTAGAGAGACCCTACAGCTCTGGGACAATCAGGCTATAGACTACAGCCCAGCTATGGAGAGAGACCCTCCAGCTCTGGGACAATCAGGCTATAGACTACAGCCCAGCTATTGAGAGACCCTCCAGCTCTGGGACAATCAGGCTATAGACTACAGCCCAGCTATTGAGAGAGACCCTCCAGCTCTGGGACAATCAGGCTATAGACTACAGCCCAGCTATTGAGAGACCCTCCAGCTCTGGGACAATCAGGCTATAGACTACAGCCCAGCTATTGAGAGAGACCCTCCAGCTCTGGGACAATGAGGCTATAGACTACTTCAAAACGGTTACATGGTTTCAGTCTTTCAACCCAGAATCATTGTGAGATGATTTAGTGGACAACTGAACCCACACTGCTCATGCTTCTTTTTACAAGGAGACGAGAACCAGAATCGTCCTTGTCCTTTTATACAGAACGCTCATCGGTTTGGTCCAACACAGATGAACATTGAGTGTCCATATTTAATATCACCACCAGTATTCACTCACCTCTCCTGGAGACACGCGGCAGGCTTCATCCTGAAGGGAGAGGGGCTGGCTGACAGGCAGGGTTTCTGGTGGGCAGGGGGGAGCTGCGGAGGACCACAGCTGGAGCTGGAGACAGGGATGGGGACAGGGGTGGTGGGTGGAGGACGGCAGGCTCTGGGTGGAGGTATGGATATGGGTGTAGAAGGCGGTGCTGGCTCTGCTTGGACCATGCTGCTAGAGAAGGGGACCTGGGGAATAATGACAAGATGGGACAGCATTAGTTGAGCTTCAGACACGCCTTTACTAAAGATAAAACCAGGACCTGGGGAATAATGACAAGATGGGACAGCATTAGTTTAGCTTCAGACACATCTTTACTAAAGATAAAACCAGGACCTGGGGAATAATGACAAGATGGGACAGCATTAGTTTAGATTCAGACACTCCTTTACTAAAGATAAAACCAGGACCTGGGGAATAATGACAAGATGGGACAGAATTAGTTTAGCTTCAGACACTCCTTTACTAAAGATAAAACCAGGACCTGGGGAATAATGACAAGATGGGACAGCATTAGTTTAGCTTCAGACACTCCTTTACTAAAGATAAAACCAGGACCTGGGGAATAATGACAAGATGGGACAGCATTAGTTGAGCTTCAGACACTCCTTTACTAAAGATAAAACCAGGACCTGTATTCACAAAGCATCTCACAGTAGAAAGACATATGTTTTATTGTCACATACACCCGGGTAGGGGCAGTGAAATGTGTTGTTTTACAGGCTCAGTGCCGCACTCCTGAAGTGCCTTGCTCAATGGCACATCAGCAGATTGTTCACCTTGTCAGTTCCTTTTGGTTACTGGTCCACTGCTCTAACTGCTAGACTACCTGCTGCCCTGTAAGAGAGCTGATCTTGGATCAGTTTGGTCTTTTAGATCAGATTGAATAGGATGATATGGTCAGGCAGGACCTGATCCTAGATCAGCACTCGTACTCTGATATACTTTATGAATACAGGTGTATTACACATAACATTATGGTACTGTAGTACATCATGCTACAACTTGGGGCTTCAAATATGTGTTGCCTTATGGGAATTGTAGTTAATCGCGCTCCAACCTACCTGGGGCTGGGTCTGTGCTCCGACGGCGTGCAGCGGGACCGGGGGTGGGACGGTGACAGGGGTCAGGTGAAGGTCGCGGCTGGGGAACACGGACTGCTCTTTGGTCTGCCTGTCAGAATATTCAACCTTCTCCTTTAGACGGTAGAGGACCTGAGAGAGAGGAGAGGAGAGGAGAGGAGAGGAGAGGGGAGGAGAGGGGAGGGGAGAGGAGAGGAGAGGAGAGGAGAGGAGAGGAGAGGAGAGGAGAGGAGAGGAGAGGAGAGGAGAGGAGAGGAGAGGAGAGGAGAGGAGAGGAGAGGAGAGGAGAGGAGAGGAGGGAGGAGAGGAGAGGAGAGAGGGGAGGGGAGGAGAGGGTGTAGAGAAGAGGGTTTAGAGGGTGTAGATGAGAGGAGAGGAGAGGAGGGGGTGTAGAGGAGAGGGTGTAGAGGAGAGGGTGTAGAAGAGAGGAGAGGAGAAGAGAAGAGAAGAGAAGAGAGGAGAGGGTGTAGAGAAGAGGGTTTAGAGGGTGTAGATGAGAGGAGAGGAGAGGAGGGGGTGTAGAGGAGATGGTGTAGAAGAGAGGAGAGGGTGTAGAAGAGAGGAGAAGAGAAGAGAAGAGAGGAGAGGAGAGGAGAGGAGAGGAGAGGAGAGGAGAGGAGAGGAGAGGAGAGGAGAGGAGAGGAGAGGAGAGGAGAGGAGAGGAGAGCTTTGATTGCTATTGAAATGAAAGAGCAGTTCACAGCAAACCTTATGGACATCACAACACTTCCTCATTCCTTCTTTCTGTTTCCAGTCACCTCAGGTGTCCTGCTGCTTACAATGAGTCCCCACGGGTCTATTTTCCAGGTGATTAGCCTTACGGCTGAGCTAATTTTGGAGTTCTAATGTCACTGTCTGCAGGCCCTGAGGTGGCATGACCTCAGAGGACCCGCCAGCCACAGAGAGAGAGAGCAGTGAGACCTGGGTTCAATCTTGGATTCACACTAGATCATTATATTGTGACGTTGTGATATTGTGATATTGAGATATTGAGATATTGTGACATTGTAATATTGAGATATTGTGATATTGTAATATTGAGATATTGTGATATTGTGATATTGTGATATTGTGATATGCATGCCCTCTTGTGGATGTGAAACATAGTTCTGTTGGAGAGGGCTGAGTGATATAGTCTACAACATGTACAATAACATGGGAGATGGCTGAGTGATATAGTCTACAACATGGGAGATGGCTGAGTGATATAGTCTACAACATGTACAATAACATGGGAGATGGCTGAGTGATATAGTCTACAACATGGGAGATGGCTGAGTGATATAGTCTACAACATGTACAACAACATGGGAGATGGCTGAGTGATATAGTCTACAACATGTACAATAACATGGGAGATGGCTGAGTGATATAGTCTACAACATGTACAATAACATGGGAGATGGCTGAGTGATATAGTCTACAACAACATGGGAGATGGCTGAGTGATATAGTCTACAACATGGGAGATGGCTGAGTGATATAGTCTACAACATGTACAATAACATGGGAGAGGGCTGAGTGATATAGTCTACAACATGTACAATAACATGGGAGATGGCTGAGTGATATAGTCTACAACAACATGGGAGATGGCTGAGTGATATAGTCTACAACATGGGAGATGGCTGAGTGATATAGTCTACAACATGTACAATAACATGGGAGAGGGCTGAGTGATATAGTCTACAACATGTACAATAACATGGGAGATGGCTGAGTGATATAGTCTACAACAACATGGGAGATGGCTGAGTGATATAGTCTACAACATGGGAGATGGCTGAGTGATATAGTCTACAACATGTACAACAACATGGGAGATGGCTGAGTGATATAGTCTACAACATGGGAGATGGCTGAGTGATATAGTCTACAACATGTACATTAACATGGTAGATGGCTGAGTGATATAGTCTACAACATGTACAACAACATGGGAGATGGCTGAGTGATATAGTCTACAACATGTACAACAACATGGGAGATGGCTGAGTGATATAGTCTACAACATGTACAACAACATGGGAGATGGCTGAGTGATATAGTCTACAACATGGGAGTTGGCTGAGTGATATAGTCTACAACATGGGAGATGGCTGAGTGATATAGTCTACAACATGTACAACAACATGGGAGATGGCTGAGTGATATAGTCTACAACATGGGAGATGGCTGAGTGATATAGTCTACAACATGGGAGATGGCTGAGTGATATAGTCTACAACAACATGGGAGATGGCTGAGTGATATAGTCTACAACATGGGAGATGGCTGAGTGATATAGTCTACAACATGTACAACAACATGGGAGATGGCTGAGTGATATAGTCTACAACATGGGAGATGGCTGAGTGATATAGTCTACAACATGTACATTAACATGGGAGATGGCTGAGTGATATAGCCTACAACATGTACAACAACATGGGAGATGGCTGAGTGATATAGTCTACAACATGGGAGATGGCTGAGTGATATAGTCTACAACATGTACATTAACATGGGAGATGGCTGAGTGATATAGTCTACAACATGGGAGATGGCTGAGTGATATAGTCTACAACATGGGAGATGGCTAAGTGATATAGTCTACAACATGTACATTAACATGGGATTTGGCTGATTGATATAGTCTACAACATGGGAGATGGCTGAGTGATATAGTCTACAACATGTACAACAACATGGGAGATGGCTGAGTGATATGGTCTACAACATGGGAGATGGCTGAGTGATATAGTCTACAACATGTACATTAACATGAGAGATGGCTGAGTGATATAGTCTACAACAACATGGGAGATGGCTGAGTGATATAGTCTACAACATGGGAGATGGCTGAGTGATACAGTCTACAACATGTACATTAACATGGGAGATGGCTGAGTGATATAGTCTACAACATGGGAGATGGCTGAGTGATATAGTCTACAACAACATGGGAGATGGCTGAGTGATATAGTCTACAACATGGGAGATGGCTGAGTGATATAGTCTACAACATGTACATTAACATGGGAGATGGCTGAGTGATATAGTCTACAACAACATGGGAGATGGCTGAGTGATATAGTCTACAACATGGGAGATGGCTGAGTGATATAGTCTACAACATGTACATTAACATGGGAGATGGCTGAGTGATATAGTCTACAACAACATGGGAGATGGCTGAGTGATATAGTCTACAACATGGGAGATGGCTGAGTGATATAGTCTACAACAACATGGGAGATGGCTGAGTGATATAGTCTACAACATGGGAGATGGCTGAGTGATATAGTCTACAACAACATGGGAGATGGCTGAGTGATATAGTCTACAACAACATGGGAGATGGCTGAGTGATATAGTCTACAACAAGGGAGATGGCTGAGTGATATAGTCTACAACAACATGGGAGATGGCTGAGTGATATAGTCTACAACATGTACATTAACATGGGAGATGGCTGAGTGATATAGTCTACAACAACATGGGAGATGGCTGAGTGATATAGTCTACAACAACATGGGAGATGGCTGAGTGATATAGTCTACAACATGGGAGATGGCTGAGTGATATAGTCTACAACAACATGGGAGATGGCTGAGTGATATAGTCTACAACATGGGAGATGGCTGAGTGATATAGTCTACAACAACATGGGAGATGGCTGAGTGATATAGTCTACAACAACATGGGAGATGGCTGAGTGATATAGTCTACAACAAGGGAGATGGCTGAGTGATATAGTCTACAACAACATGGGAGATGGCTGAGTGATATAGTCTACAACATGTACATTAACATGGGAGATGGCTGAGTGATATAGTCTACAACAACATGGGAGATGGCTGAGTGATATAGTCTACAACAACATGGGAGATGGCTGAGTGATATAGTCTACAACATGGGAGATGGCTGAGTGATATAGTCTACAACAACATGGGAGATGGCTGAGTGATATAGTCTACAACATGTACATTAACATGGGAGATGGCTGAGTGATATAGTCTACAACATGTACATTAACATGGGAGATGGCGCCCTCCTGTGGAATCCAGTCATGTTGCACGTCCTCTTTGAGCTCATAACAGTTTAGTAACAATAGCTAATGCATGGATTGAATTGTAGGTATACCAAACAGAATGTAAACACAGCACAGCATAACTTCCTGCTAAATAAAGGTTACAGAAATACCCAGAAATAC